>NW_015115818.1:0-46487 GCF_001443285.1 Poecilia latipinna
ATTATACATGTAAATAATTCAGGGTAACTCTTGCGTTGAAGACTGCTCAAAATAACACACTTTGCAGGTAGAAAATCATCGGGGCTGAGATCCTTGCACATATGTCTCCCTTGACATTTGCTTGTTTGATTCTTTCTTGTGCCGTCTGAATATGTGAACCAGTCTAGCTACAGCCCTCAACAGTGACTTCCATCATAAAATTGACTCAAAATGACTTGGGTCTATGAAAGAGACTGTTACACAACAGGTTACTGCAGGACGAATCACTGGGTCGGATTCAGGGTTGACTAGATTGACAGAGGCTTCAGTTTATCCGGTGTGCCTATTTCGCCTCAGTAGTCTGGTCCTGTAGCCACTTGCTGTTCTCCAAGACTTGAGCTGGGATGGATCTTGAAGCTATATCAACTGGATTCAACTCTGGAGGAATAGCTCCATTGGTCTGGATCAGATGACTTCCTTATTCTTTGCACCCGGTTACAGATGTAAATGGGTGCAATGAGTTTCAGAACTCATTCTGAAAGTAGCCAAGACCTACCTTGCTGTCGGAAAATAATTTTGTGGAGTGGAACAGAACATCAATCTCCTCAGATATCATGTCAGCAATCTCAGCGGTATAATAGAAAAATTAATTATCTACCTTTATTTAATCTTTGATGGGAAAGCTGATACTTTTACCATTTATTTACTGATATAGCTGCTGTGATTTTTTGTACTTCTGTAAGATGTATTTTTTCCATTAAAGAAGTTTCCAGACAATGTGCAGATGTTTCTGCAGCTGTGACAGGAGACCTGAAAACATCCTGTGTAAAATACATGACCTTGCAGTTGTCTTAAGACTTTCATGTATGGAATGCATTGCTTGTACTTTTGTTTAAGCCTGCAACTATGACTGACTGAAAGAAGAACTAGAATCCTTGAAATTCGTATCAGCTCTCATTTCCTGCAATACATGTAGATATACATTGGAGGGAACGATTTTTATCTGAGTCCCTCATCTCATTAGGTGAGGGACACTTGCCTGAGGTGGGGGTAAGGATTGTCTTTGTGGTCCATCTGGCAAGAGAGATAAGTTCAGACTTTTGGTGGGCTTTTTTTTCTGTGACTATATAACCATGCGATGTGTGTTGTTCAGGGCTCTTCTTCGCACTGTGTTAAGTGAGACGGTTCTTTGAATGCTTTTGCCTTCGAATAAAAACAAAGATTAATCTTTTTCTAGGTATTGGAACAGACTCATTCTTTGATAACATACATTTCCTCAACAATGGCAAGGACAGCTGCACAAAGTTCTAACATTGGAACAGTAACTTCTTTTCGTAGAGCAAGTTTTGCTTTGCCAAACATGAAACCAAGTTCACTTTTACCTTCTGCATTGGATTCTTGAAATAAGCCACGGCCACAATTGCCTTAGTGGAGGCATCACAGAATATGCACAGTTCTCTATTGCATTATGAAAGGATATGGAAGTGTACTATCTATGCACTCTGGGTATTGGCATGCATAGAGTTCCTCCATGCACTCCATTTCTCTAGTTTCCTCTCTGGAAGAGAGTCGTCCCATTTGATGGTTTCAGTTGAAAATTCTCTTAGAAGAACTTTACCATGAATACTTACTGGGGCTGCGAACCCAAGTGGATTGTACAAACTCTTTATAGTTGACAACACTCCTCTACGAGTATAAAGCTTCTTTTACCTTGAGACTGCAAAGGTAAACTCGTGTGTTGATGTCTCAACTTATTCCAAGGCTGCTTTGCATTGGTGGAGGGTCTGCTCTGAGGTTGAGCTCTTTAAGATCCTTTGCCAGGTCCTCCTTGGGGAATGCTTTCATCAGGTTAATGTCATTTGATTCAATCTTGTGCAACTTTAAATTGGATACAGCCAATGTTTGTTGAGCATTTTTGACAGAGATTACCTCATCACTCGATGAAAAGGAAGCAAGGCCATCATCAACGTACAAGATGTCTTGTGTTATCCTGCTTCTCCTGCTCTTCTGATGCGTTATGAAGCCAATAAGTTGCAACTTCAGGTGACCGACTGTTGCCAAAAACAAGTACTGTCATGTGACACTCCACAATTGGCTGTTCCATGTCATGAAAACAATTTCATGCCAAAGAAATCGTTAGAAGTTCCGGTGGTCCTCTCTGACCACAAAACAATGGAACATCTGCTTAATATCAGCGGTCACTGCAACTTGTTCTTCTCTGAGATGGATTAGAACAATAGCCTCTTGGCTATTGTTAAGATTAGGGCCTGTAAGAAGAATGTCATTGAGTGACAATCCATCATGACATGCATTGGATTCAAACACAATCCGAATCTGGTCTAACGTTTGAGGGTGATAAACTCCAAAAAAGGGAGATACCAGCACTCCTCCTGTTCTTTGAGAAGGAGAGCCAGTTCCGCATGGCCGTAATAGAGTATAGTTTGCCGTATGCGAGTAACTGCAGAAATAAGATCTTTTAATGAGTATGAGCAACTGTGTTGGTGAAGTATGGCTCCAGGCTGCAATGCAATTCTGCATTGTCTGGAGTTTATTCTTCTGTGGATTGTAGGAAGCCATTATATTTTGCGTCATTCTACACATGAACTAGGGATTGCCTGACAGAAAAGATCCATTTATTCCCTTTACAAGACAATGGTATATTTAAGAACCACTATACTCTGGAACCTGTTCTCAAACTGTGCTGTTGTGAGGGAAAACTTTCGCTAGTTTCAAATGTACAGTACAAATGAGGGTGGAAATTAACACCTGCCACTGGCCAAATGCGGGTAAAAGTATGAAGTGACGTGTAATTTTGAGCAGAAAGTACACACCACTGTGGCAGGTTGGTATGCGTTCAGTTTTAACTCCTGTCCACGGAAGGAGTGACAGTCTGGCAAATAGACTGATGCACTAGGTGGGGCATCCCGAGGTTCTCGTGATCTAACAATAAAGTATGTTAAATATATTTTTTCTCAACTGCAACAGCCAATTGGTTGATTTTATTGACGGACATTGGGCTTATCCAATGAAATCGCTCATTCCTCTTTGACCCGCCCCTTCCTTCTTCTCTTACAAAGTTTCCCATTTAAGCTAACCAGAGTTGGAGAGAAGTACCAGCAAAGGAGTACAAATGTTAAAGAAGAGGAAGCATTTCAAGCAAGGAGGAGTGTCCTTGCTTGAAAGGATAAGTGTGAGAGAGTGAGTCCAGGTAGGGGAAGCCATCTCTAAGATAGCAGGCAATCAGAGAAACACTGAAATAACACAGGAGTGATAGTGTTCCATCAAATTAATAATGAACAAGTTTTTTTAATGTGTGGGATAATAAGAAGAATAATATTAATAATTGTGAATTTAAATAGAAAGCCTTAATTGTACGGGAGAAAATTGAACAGTTAGAAAACAGCTATTAAAATAATTTAAAAATACTTAAAAAAGACTAGACACATCTTCATTAAATACTGAGTGGGGAAGTATTTCGATCAAGTATCATCAGATTCTCTTACATATATTAAAACACTGTGTTAGCCTGCGAGGCTCAGTATTCGAATGGTTTAAATCTTACTTAGAAAACAGAACATTTTCTGTTCATCTTGACCAATCCTGTTCTGGGGCCAGACCATTAAAGTATGGTGTTCCCCAAGGGTCAATTTTAGGGCCCATTTTGTTTATCTTGTATTTACTGCCTCTTGGTAAGATTTTCCAAAAATTTAATATTTCCTTTCATTGCTTTGCAGATGACATCCAGATTTATTTGCCCCTTAAAATGCAAAATGGTACAAATGACTCTCTTCAGCTGTTGATAAACTGTTTAGCTGAAGTTAAATTATGGATGGAAAAAAACTTTCTTCACCTCAATGAAAGCAAAACTCAAGTTCTATTATTTGGTCAGAAACTTCAGACTACAAATCCAGATAATATTCTTGGTTCCTTGGCTCGGTCTTATCAGATCTCTGCTAGGAATCTTGGTTTCATTTTTGACAGCTCTTTAAAGCTAGATAAACAAGTTAGTTCTGTCGTTAAATCGAGTTTCTACCACCTTCGGCTTTTAGCAAAAGTTAAATCTTACTTCTGTTTCAAGGACTTTGAAGGACTTATCCATGCCTTCATAACAACTCGACTGGATTACTGCAACTCTTTGTTTGGATGGAAAAATCACAGATGCAGTGACTTCAAATGATCCAGAACGCAGCAGCACGGCTTCTTACAGGAACCAGGAAGCGTGACCATATAAGGCCTACTCTGGCATCTTTACACTGGCTGCCCGTCTTTTTCCGAATAGATTTTAAGATCCTTTTGTTAACTTATAAAGTTTTAAATGGGTTAGCCCCCCCTTATCTTCGGGACCTTTTAAATTTCCGGTCTGTGTCCAGAACTTTACGATCACATAATCAGTTATTATTGACAGTTCCTCGGACTTGACTTAAGAGGAAAGGAGATCGAGCTTTTTCTGTTGCTGCTCCTGTTTTATGGAATAACTTACCTTTCCAGATTAGATCTGCCTACAACCTGGATCATTTTAAATCACTTCTTAAAACTCATTTTTACTCTTTGGCATTTAATTGATGTATTGTTTTGTGCTCTGTTTTGTCATTTGTGTTGTCGTTCTTGTACAGCACTTTGGTGCAGTTTTATACCTGTTTTAAAGTGCTATATAAATAAATTTGACATTTACATTGACAAGTGTTAAATGATTAACTCCAGCAGATTTGACATTTGACACTTTATTAGAGTTAAGGTACCAACTCTCCAAAAAGAGTTAAATTAACACTTTTTGGTCTGGACCCATATAGACACTTTAAAAGTGTTGAAATCAAATCTGACAGTGTTAATCTGGGCCTCCTGGATTTGCTGTGTTGGAACATTAGCTGGAGATAGGCACCAGCAACCCTCCCGACCCCACTAAGGGACAAGGGTGTACAGAAAATGGATGGATAGTAGTATTTTGAATGTACCTTAACAATACTTAATATATTTGAATAAAGATAGCTGTAGAATTTACTGCCACATCTCAATAATGAATTCACATGGTAAATATCTATAAAATGAAGGAACAACATAATCAGTCAAAAATTATTTGTGTAACTCTTTGTACACTTATTTTGGCACTAAGTCTGGCTGTGGATGTAAGTTCTGGACTACAACAGGCAGTGTCATAGTGATATGTGTAGCTTCAGGCCCCAGTGGGTCTAATTCAACACTTGTTTGTGGCACTATGCCACCTGGAGACCAGCAGACTGATGTTGGACATGCTGTTGCCCATGGCTGCTTTCCAGTTCAGCATCAGTTGAAGATCAGTAGTCATGTTAAACAGGCCCACACAAACTAAAACTTTAATGCTAACACAAAGGCTGATGGGATCTCCCATCTTGGTGTGCTGTGGGACTTCTTTCATGTCAGAGACATCATCAGTATCCCAAACCTGAGTAGTGCATGGCTTGATAGTGTCAGGTGGATGCCACCTAATCCTTTATCACAGAGACATGGTAATGAACACAAGGGAATAATTTTCAGATGTCACTACAAGTACACCATATGACAAGAGGGGTGGATTCTGTGTTTTTAAAGCCCCTAACACAGAGACAGACATAGCTGCAGACACACACTCCCAGTTTCTGCCTGACTTCCTCCACCACAGGCACTCTGAGAGCAGCATGCACTTAATTATTGAGCATCTGAAGAGCAGCAAAGCTCTCAGCCTGCTGCTGTCTGCTTGTTTAAAATAGCTGTGTAGACACAGCTATTGTGTAGACATTGTGTGCGGAGGACACACTGTTTACACAACATTACATATGATGCAGCCTTTCACCATGCATCGTTTTGTTGGCGAGAATAAATAAAAAGCCTCCACTGACCTTGTTTAGTTATATTAACAACAAGCAGTGACTAAAATAAAGGAGAAGCACTGATGGAATTTGAAATTACAAAGCTCTAGTGCTGGAAGCAAATTCAGCATTATGACTGATTATTACATCAGGTAAAGATCTCTCATAAAGAAGTAGTGAACAGCCAAACTATAATGCTGAATAACAGTGGAGAGCCATTTCAGCCAAAATTAAATAAATGGGTGAAATAAATAAATGAATGAGTAAAATAAGTCAATAAATGAAAAAAAGTGAGTGAAATAAATAAAAAAATGAGTTAAATAAATAAATAAGTAATTGACATTTTTAGTCCCATTTATATTTGTTCATTTATACATTTATTTATTCCCAGGGAAAAATAGGGAAAAATTTAAATTGGACAAATGAAAATGGAAACATAAAAATAGCTAAATTAGCTATTTTTATGTTTCCATTTTCATTTGTCCAATTTAAATTTTTCCCTATTTTGTTTACCCATTTTTCATTCATCCCTTTACCCATTTTTCATTAATCTATTTTTCATTGAACCACTTTTCAGTGTCCCCTTTTCATTAACCCAATTTTTTATTTATTTATTTTTCATATCAATTTTTCAATTTCCCATTTTCATTTATCTATTTTTCATTTAACCCTTTATCCATTTAACCATTTTTCATTAATCTATTTTTTATTTAACCACTTTTAAATTTCCCTTTGTCATTAACCCAATTTTCTATTTTCCAGTTTCATTAATCAATTTCTCATGTATCCCGTTTTTATTTACCCGTTTTGCTTTTATTTTTCATTTAACATTTGTTTGAAAAAAATTTTATTTTCCTATTTCCCAATTTCCTTTATTCATTTAATATTTCCTTATTTTTTTATTTATCACATTTTATTTTCCCCTCTGTTAGGATGGCCCTTAGCGGCTGGAGGAAGTAGGAGACTTGAGGCAGAGAAACTGTGCAAACCCACTGGGTGTTTATTCACCAACATTTAACAGACAAACAACCCTGCTTACAGTGGCCTAGGGTCTGAGCAGCAACACACACTGTGGCCAACATGCAGCCTTTTATAGTCGCTGGCTGTTCCAATTCACAAACCCACCAAGAAACGGGAAAACAAAATACATGCACACAGTTTGACAAACTAACTAAATCCTCAGAATAATATATATTGCCGAATACTATTAATTTTAAGCATCTCTAAAACACATTTTTATCAATATAAATCCAACATTAAATTTATAAAATGCCTAGCTCTACTGCTCCCCCTCTTCCATCTGCTTTAGTCTCTTCTGGAACGTTTAAAAGGTGCTCAGGCCCCTGGGGAATCTTTTAGCCTGGACACCCTGCAGAGGAAGAGAGAGGTAAGCCACACCCACACAAAGCCTTCAAACAATCACAATACTTATTATCCTTTTGTTTGTATTTTAACAGGACACCATCAGTTCCAGCTGAGATGCAACTGAATAAAACACAAAATCAATAAAACATTTCAATCTGTTTGTATCCATTTCATTTCATTCATCATGCATTTCTTTTATCATTTAACACATTTCAAGTGTTGTGCCGCCAAGTAATGAAGACCTTCATTACATTTTCTCCCCCCTTTCCATAAGCTCACAGTACCTTAACTTTCAGGAATCCTGGACAAACAGTCAGCTGAAGTGTTGGTTTTTCCAGCCTTGTAATGGACGGTGAAGTTATATGGTTGCAGAGCGAGGTACCATCCAGCAATCCGTGCATTTGCATCCTTCATCCGATGCAGCCACTGGAGGGCCCTGTGATCCGTCTCCAGAAAGAAATGTCGTCCCAGCAGGTAGTATCTCAATGATTCGATGGCCCACTTCATGGCTAGACATTCTTTCTCCACCGTTGAATATCTAGTTTCTCTGTCCAGAAGCTTACGGCTCAGAAACACCACCGGCTTCATCTCTCCATCCACTTCCTGCAACAAAACAGCCCCAAGACCCACTCCCGAAGCATCCGTTTGCAGTGTAAAAGACTTCTCAAAATCAGGGGTGTGCAAAACAGAGTCTGTGGAGATAGCATTTTTAAGATCTTCAAAAGCTTTGTTACATTCCTCAGTCCATTGGATCTTATTTGGGGACTTGCCCTTTGTCAGGTTGTTTAACACCACTGAACGTTCTGCAAAATGAGGAATAAACTTCCTGTACCATCCAACCAGGCCCAAGAAGCTCCTCACGTTCTTTGTTGTGGATACAGGGAAAGTACGAACAGCATCCACTTTCCCCACCTGTGGTCTAATCTTGCCAAAACCAATGATGTAGCCTAGATAGGCCACCTCTCTCTGGGCAATTGCACATTTCTGGGGGTTAATGGTCAGACCAGCTGCTCTGATGCATCCCAACACTTGATGTAAATGGAACATGTGGTCCTTCCAGGTTTGACTGAACACAACCACATCATCCAAGTAGGCTGCTGAAAAGTCTGACACATTTCTCAAAACGTGGTCCATAAGTCTTTGAAAAGTGGCAGGCGCTCCCTGTAGACCAAATGGCATCACTTTAAAACGATACATACCAAATGGTGTTCTGAATGCAGTCAGCTTGCGGGCCTGCGGTGCTAGTGCCACCTGCCAATATCCTTTACTTAAGTCCAGTGTAGTAATGTACCTTGCTCCTCCCACTCTTTCCAACAGGTCATCTATTCTGGGCATAGGATAAGGATCAAACTGAGACAGAGAATTCAGATAACGAAAGTCAATACAAACTCTCAGTGAACCATCTTTTTTAGGTACAAGAACCACCAGGCTGCACCATTCACTGGTTGATACTTCAATGATGCCAAGTTCCAACATAAAGTTGATCTCTTTCTTGAGCTCTGGCACCAACCGCTCAGGAATCCTGTAGCTCTTCTGCCGAGCTGGTGCATCCTTCTTGAGACAGATGTCATGTTGTACCAGGTCTGTAAAACCTGGAGCCTCTGAAAAGAGTTCCGACTCCAGCAGAGCTGCAACCTCCTCCTGCTGGACTGCTAACAGATGAGACGGATCAACCACACTGATCTGTGTTTCGTTGGAGGGCAGAAACTTCTCCTTCACCTTCACCTCCTCATCTTGAACATCACAAATCAAGAGCTGCTGCACTGGACTCTGACGCACCTGGAATTCTTTCAGCAGATTCACATGAAATGTCTGATGTTTTTTCACTCTGTCAGGCATAAACAGTTCATATGTGACCTTACCCACTTGCCGAGTCACTTCATATGGACCATGCCACTTGGCAAGCAGCTTGTTATCTGAGGTTGGTAACAGCAATAAGACCTGTTGACCTGGTTTCAGGACCCTCTCTTTAGATTTCTGGTCATACCATCTTTTCTGGTTCTGTTGTGCCGTCTTCATGCTCTCCTGTGCCAGAGCTGTCATCTCCTCCAACCTCTGTCGCATCTTGACTACATATGCCACAATGTTTTCCTCCGCTGCTTCAGGATGTTCCCAGTAGTCTTTCAGGAGGTCTAATGGTCCTCTCACGTGGCATCCATAGAGCAGTTCAAATGGTGAAAATCCAGTTGAAAATCCAGTTGAAGCCTGTTGAAGCCTCTGTAGGCAAACAGCAAATAGGGCAACCACTGGTCCCAGTCTGCTCCTGTAGTGGAAACAAACTTGCGTAGCATGTTCTTTAAAGTTTGATTGTATCTCTCAACAAGCCCGTCCGTTTGAGGATGATAGGGGGTGGTCTTAATTCCCTTCACTCCTAGCAACTGGTAGACTTGTAACAGCTTAGACATGAAGTTTGTTCCACAGTCAGTCAAAACCTCTTTCGGTATCCCTACTCTGGAGAACAGTTGTATCAGACAGTTGGCAACATTTCTGGCTTTCACACACCTCAGGGGAAAAGCTTCAGGATACCGGGTTGCATAATCGCATATAACTAGAATGTACTTGTTGCCTGCTGAGCGTCTCTCTAAGGGACCCACTACATCCATCCCTATTCTCTCAAAAGGAGTACCAATAATTGGTAGGGGCTGAAGATGAGCCTGAGGAATCTTTTTTCCTGAAGCGAGTTGACATTTAACACAGGACTTAGAGAAATGTGATATTTGAGTATACATTCCTGGCCACACAAATCTTCTGGCAATCCTACATAGTGTTTTCTGAAATCCCATATGTCCAGCCCATGGAACTGTATGTCCCAGATCCATTACCCTCTCTGAACTGTTGTGGTAATGCTAAGGACTCCACATCCCCTTTACACTGATACAAAATTCCCCGTTTTACTACATAAGTAGCTTCATCAAGAAACCCTGCAGTGCCCTGTGCATTTCCGTCCACCTTTATGACTTTATCAAACCAACATTTTAAAGTTGGATCCTGCCTCTGAAGCTCACCCACATAGATTAACATCTAGAAGGTGGAATGGTTTAAAAGTATTAGCTGTTTGCCTGACTGAACCTCTTATCTTGTCCCTCCTCCTCTCAGCCCTGGTTTTATAAGGTTTAACTGGTCCCATTTCCCATACTTCCTCAAAAAATGGTAACTCTCTCAAGGTGTTTTGTGCACTCTGAGCCCTTGTAGTGACCATGTTGTGCCCTGAAGATGCTAGTTTACATGGGAACTCTATGGTTTGGGCTAAAAGAGTATCAGTCACCTCCTGGGGGGGAAGGTTTTCTGTGTGTGTGGGCATCAGTACTTTGGGAGGATGTAGTTCTGCTTGCTGAATGAGATCTGCAATAATGGGGACATCATTACCCAGAATAACAGCATAAGGCAGCTTTGCTGCAAGAGCTACTGACATAAAAAATGTGTGCCCTCCCACAGTTAGATATATGTCAGCCATTGGATATTCATGTTTATCCCCATGTATGCAGCTTATGTGACATTTCTCCTCAGACCACTTTTCTCTATGTATTAAGGAAGACAAAACCACAGTCTGAAATCCTCCTGTATCTAGCAAGGCTGTTTCACGCTGCCCATTAATCAGAACAGGTGCAGTACGAGCAACATCATGAAAAGCATATGTAGTGGGCCTGGGGACAGTGCAAAACAGGGATGGCTTAGACTGATTAGTAAGAGGGCAGAAATACTGAGTGTGGCCCAGTCCATTACATAAATAACATCTTATGTCTCGCTTGACAGAACGAAAAGGGGGATTCTTAACAGAATCAGGCTTATACTTAGAAGAAAGTTGCCTACCACTAGAAAATGTCCTGTTCTCCAACTGACCACCACCCCGTTCATCCCCATTGGACTTACTTTTGTGGGCAAAGTTGGAGTCTCGGCCAAAAGTGCTGTGTTTTGTCCCTCGTCTAGCTGCCTTGAAGACCTCAGCCAATTGTGCTGCTTTCTCTGCTGTCTTTGGTTCATGTTCACGAAGCCACACCTCTAGTTCAGGGTTAACCATTCTCAGGAACTGTTCCAGAATCATTGTCTCTGAAATTTCTTTCACTGTTGCCTTGTCTGGTTTAACCCACTTGAAAAACATTTCTTTCAGGCGCACATACAGCTCTTGTGGAGTCTCTCCAGGAAGAATGTCCAAGGAATGGAAACGTCGACGATAGGTTTCAGCTGTAATTTCATACTTTTGCAATATGGCCGCCTTCACTCTGTCATAGTCGTCCGAGTCTGCAAGATCCATCAAGACATAAGCACTTCGTGCCTTGCCCGTCAATAGGGGAATTAGCTGGATAGCCCACTCCTCTTTCGGCCATCGACAGACTTGGGCCATTCTTTCGAAAGTGGTCAAAAAATGTTCAATGTCATCATTAGGCAGTAGAGGCTGTAGCTTTGGTTCTCTGTGCATGCTGAAGTCCCTCTCAGGCCCAACACACCAAGACGGTTGACTTGGCCCTTCTCCTGGATCATCTCTGTCATCTTGAGGCTGTGCTGCTCCAGACTGTAGCTGGTCACCTCCAGAGTCTTGTATCAAATCATTCACCTGCTGCTGTATTTGGTGAAACTGGTGCTGCATACTCTTCCATCTGTACTCTTGACAGGAAGCTTCTTTCGCCAGCTGTTGGTCTCTCACTGATTGAGACTGAATGAGGGATTTAACCAAATCTGCAAGCTCCTCAATCTTGTCAGGGTTGCTGGGTGCCACGCCCACCTGATCAGCAGATGACTTTGCTCCATCATCAGGATCCTCCTGTTGGTCTTGTTTCCTCTTTTCTCTGTCTTTTGTCATCCTCAACTCCACTTTGTGACTCCGGCCCCAGCTTCTGACACCACTTGTTAGGATGGCCCTTAGCGGCTGGAGGAAGTAGGAGACTTGAGGCAGAGAAACTGTGCAAACCCACTGGGTGTTTATTCACCAACATTTAACAGACAAGCAACCCTGCTTACAGTGGCCTAGGGTCTTAGCAGCAACACACACTGTGGCCAGCATGCAGCCTTTTATAGTCGCTGGCTGTTCCAATTCACCAACCCACCAAGAAACAGGGTAAAACAAAATACATACACACAAAGTTTGACGAACTAATTAACTAAATCCTCAGAATAATATATATTCTGAAATACTATTAATTTTAAACATCTCTACACATTTTTATCAATATAAATATAAATCCAACATTAAATTTATAAAATGCCTAGCTCTACTGCTCCCCCTCTTTCATCTGCTTTGGTCTCTTCTGGAACCTTTAAAAGGTGCTCAGGCCCCTGGGGAATCTTTTAGCCTGAACACCCTGCAGAGGAAGAGAGAGGTAAGCCACACCCACATAAAGCCTTCAAACAATCACAATACTTATATTATCCTTTTGTTTGTATTTTAACAGGACACCATCAGTTCCAGCTGAGATGCAACTGCATAAAACACAAAATCAATAAAACATTTCAATCTGTTTGTATCCGTTTCATTTAATTCATCATGCATTTCTTTTATCATTTAACACATTTCAAGTGTTGTGCCGCCAAATAATGAAGACCTTCATTACACCCTCTTTGTTTCTGCTTTAATATGACAATGAGGGGCGGTGTCTTCAGGCTACAATGGCAGCCTATTGGTTGATTACATACAATTGCAGCGCAGATCTTTTTCACGACAACCAGAAGCTGCATCTGAAAGGGCTGGGGTACTTCCTGTTTTTGTGACTGTACTTCAAGTACTCTGAGAAATGTCTCTCCTCCTCCGTTACTTTTCATCATCGTTACTTAATTTGCCCGCACTTTCTTTTGCTGATGCAGAAGAAATCACAGCGGCGAATTCGCCCACCAACAAATGTGTGAAGTGATGCAAATTCTTCCACGAAGAATATATCCACAGCTATCAAGGTAAGAAAAGACGTAGCTTAACGAACTAACCTCTAGCTACAAGATATGAACTACACAAACATCGTAATGAAGCCTAACTTAGTTTGCTAAATTATGTGGAATATTGGAGATAGACATAGTGTAAACTTTTCAATTATATTTTGACGATTCTTAGAGACTCCCTGTCTCTAACTTTTTGTGGGGCAAAATGAATGTACATAGCTGGACATAGACAACAACATTGGTAGCCTACAGGCTACTTGATAAGCTTAAGGTGCTGTATTGATATTAGCTAGCTAGTCATCCTGCATCCAACAGCTTTACTCAACTCAGTCGGTTAGTTTGGAGGAAAAAACTGTGAAAAGTTCTTTGCGTTTTGCTGCTTTGCTGCCATGATTCTAACACACACCTGCGTAGCTCTGCACAGCAGCAGCAAGTCTCCTTCGCTGCCGCACATGTGTAAACCCAGCGCGAGTGTCGTGGCGCTCATGTTGCGGCTCAGAAAAACAGGTTACGACATGTTTACAACGGATTAAACAGTTTTAACTGCTGATAAAAGTGACAAAGAACACAGAATATGGGAAGTGTGGAAGCTCCTACTTTATCAAATTGACAGGAATAACAGAGAGTTGGCCATTCTAAGGTAAAAACCGAGCGCATACAGCGTTCTTGTTTTTACGCGCCCCGTGTGCAATGGCACGGCGCCCCCCTAGGGGGCGCGCCCCACTGTTTGGGAACCTCTGTCCTATGGTATATGATATCCTACCATATACTAAATACACTACATATACTAAATTACATATACTGTCATATGATCTTAAAATAACAATACTACAGTTATGTCAGAGGTCGCGTTAACGGAATAGGTCATTTGACAGGTTATAATTAACACCCTTGACTGGTGCACATGCGAGGACATGATAGGCTTTACGCCAGGGGTGTCAAACGTACGGCCCGCGGGCCGGAACCGACCCGCCGAACGATTTAGTCCGGCCCGGGGGAAAAAACATATACTTCGTTTAATTGAAAATCTGCAGTTCCTATACTGTCCACGAGGGGCGCTGTGTTTTATTCAGAGCACACAACATGATGCAACACTGCAGCGGAACTAACAGCAGATGGCAGCACTGAGCTTCAGGTTCTGTAAACAAGTTCGATTCTATGCTTTACCAGCTTTTTATTTTGGCCCTGGCAACCTCATATTTCTCGTGCATGCTAACATACATACATGTTATGTATGCAAGTTTTTCTATATGTATGCATTTTATGCATCAACAAATGTACTTAATCAAATGTCTGTTTAAAACAGCTGACACTTAAGATTTCAAATGTGTGAAGCCAGATAATTTGTTCAAATTGCTTCCCAGATGTTGAAAATTGATTTTAAATCTTTTCTTAATTTTTGTCTGTTGTATTTTGTGATGCAGTTCAGTGTTTTTAAGTTCCAAAAACTGTGAATAAATGTTTTGCAGCATTGTACAATCACTGAGATCACTTATTATGCATAATGCACTTAAATAAATGCTTAACTGAGTAAAAGTATTGCTGAAATGGCAGATACCTTTCTTAAAAACTGAGATTATTCATAATATATTTTGTAAAAGTGAAATTTGTTTAATATAAAAATCAACAACAAGTCCATTTTATTGGTTCTATTTAATCTTGCAATGAGTTTACTTGTGTGGCCCCCTGCAGATCAGATTAAGCTGTATGCGGCCCCTAAACCAAAATGAGTTTGACACCCCTGTTCTAATGTGTCTGCAGTGTTCCTCTCCTGATCCATTCTATCTGATACATACATCAGCACACTGCGCCACGGTGGAAACATTTTTTTAAATTACCTGTGTTCATCCTCACTAACTTTATTCAGCCTGGGATTTGCGTCCTCCCTCTCACGTCTGTATCTTTATGAGAGGTTTTGCTTCTAAGGATGGTGGAGTATCAGATTGAGGATGTTTTAAAAAGACGCAGCTGCGTACTGTCCATCTCTAGGCAACAGTGACTGTTGGTCCGTACCTTTCTTGGGGGTCTTTTCGTTCCCGTCACGACAATTTAGTTGACCTTAATATTTCCTGTGTTTTATTTTTGGTCATTATTGTTTCACTTAGTGTTAATATGTGTGTGATAGGCGTGTCTATCGGACATTTATGGAAGTAAGGAACAAATCGCGTCCCGCAACAATTGACAGCAAAATACGGGACGATTCCGTATTTTACGGGACGATTGGCAACCCTAGAAAGGGGTCTAAAAAAATGGTAATTTCCCGTATAAATACACCAGCCATCCTCTGATGGAACTGAACCCATTTCATCATTATGATGGGGACAGAGAGAAACCTTCTTCCCTGAGTTCAGGTCCAGAACCTGCTTTCTGATCCGGAACCCTTCTCACTACTCACCGGCAATCCAGAGCTAATACGCTGCACATCATACATTTGAAGCACCGGATTTATACAGCATGACTAAACATAGCATACAAGTGAAAACTGTGGTATCATCAACCAGGCCCGGCAGCATGGGCGGTCATTGGCGGTCATTGGCGGTCATTGGCCGCCCACAGAGTCAGCCGTGCCCCCTCCTGCCTGGACTTATTAAATCTTGTTATTTTGACTGGTTGTGCTGCAGCTTGCACACATACATAAGGAGTATGGAAAAACCGAGGGACGGTCTGGGCCTGTTAATACAGAATAAGTTAAATGAATTAATGGGGCCCACTTTATAAATAATGTGTTTTAAATTTTAGACTTTGGGTAAAATATCAAGTCTTTTCAAGTAAACAGCTTCTAGGCAAGTCAAGTCCCAACTTGAGGTGTAAAAGTCAAAGTCATATCCAATTCTTTGAACATGTTTTCAAGTCAAGTCTAAAGGCTTAATTTTAATGAATTGAGTTTGACTGAGTCCAAGTCATGTGACTTGAGTCACATGACTTGGACTTGATATATCCAACCTAAAATGAAAGCAATAGTCTCTTATCTAACGAGAAGTGGTGCTGTTTAATAAATGTGATTGACCACACAAAATCCATGAACAAGTCTACGGTGTTCTGAGTTATTTACAAATTCTGAAAGTGTAAGTTATAAACTTTCCAAAGATATCCAATGGATGGAAATAAAAAAAAAATACTCGTTATTCATACAATATGTGTGCATTTACATCATTTGTAATTTAGAAGCACAATAGAAGAAAAATAAATAGATTTGAATTAGTTTGGCAGAAACAAAACTAAATCTCTGCAGGAATAAACATAAAAATTCACCCATTTCTATCAATTGTATTTATCTATTGTATTTATTTGCAGATAAATAATTTTTAATCAAATGAAAATAACTGTTGTGACCTGGCTTTATGCCTCTTATCCATTATTTTTAATCACCATCCTTTGGTAAGCTAACTTCACGTATCGCACTTTGATAACTTCACGTATCGCACTTTGCAGACTTGTTTATCTGCAAGTCACTGCAGATAAACGGTTGTTTAAATTAAGTACCTTGCGGGCCACTAAGGGGAGCCCATGGACTACTGGTGGTCCGAGGACCACAGGTTGAGAAAGACTGTTCTAGATTCATTAAAGTGTATTTCTACCGATGGTAGGTGTAAACTAAAAACTGAACTTAAATCAAAATATAGTTTTACAGGTCTGTCACAATGAAAGAAAAAAGTTCAGTTAAATTCAAATAATTTAAATGACAAAATGCAAGCGGTGGACCCTCAGAGCTATTGTTTACATTTCACTAATATGTCAGAATTAGAAAAAAAATCCCATCTGCTACATTCTAATGTGGCACAAAACACCAGATTTACTCTTTGTAAAGACTATGGCTGTTGGTGATATTTTTAATTCAGTAGTTAGGTATGTAACTACTTCAATTTTCCTTCAACACTCCAAATGAGAACCTAAAGGAAAATACAATGTGCAAACCCAGATAAATGCATTGGAAAATTAGATAATAAAGTTATATACAAATATTGGACAGCTATGAATATCTTGCCATTCTTTTAGCCAATGTAATGTGCCGGTGTAATTTTCCTCAGTCCTTCAGTCAACATTCTGTGTGCTGCCTCATCAGTGCATGTCTTTTTACCCTGCCTACTTACAGCTGCCTGAATCTTAAAGAGTACTGCTGCAACAAGTGAGCAGGATGCCAAGCCAGCCATGCAGGTGCAATGTTCAGACTCCAACTTCCAATTTACATGAAGAGCAGCCCAGGGCTCAAGGAAAACAACATATACAACAGGAGTTTGTTCAAAGAAATGCATATTCATTGCACCTTTCAGGGGGATCCTAACTTAATGAAATCAAATTAGAGAAATAATTTTAAAACCTGTCTTGTGATGATGGACTGGTGACCTGTCCAGGGTGTACCTCACCTCTTGCCCATTGACTGCTGGATATAGGCACCAGCACCCTTTGCGACCCCTCTGGAGATAAGCGTGTTAGATAATTGATGGATGAATGGAATATCAAAACTTAAATGTTTTAGAGAGCTGGGAAAGTACTATGAACCCCTCCACCACAATATCATCTCAAACTAAGAACTCAACACGTGAAGATGTATGTTTCAAGGCACCCCTAGAACTTAATACTAGAAATAATTAAATTTAGAGCTCACTTTCTTTAGTGTGAAAATTTTAAGTAGGTTAAATTTAGATAGTATTAAATCTAAGCTCAACAGTGTTCAAGAGTTGAGATAAAACAGAGAGCGAGCAAGAAACAAAAAGGCTATGTTGACCAACTCAAGCAAAACTCTATCCGAACAGCAGGAATTTCTTTTCAGTGTGGCAATATATACTTTTACAGCTGCACTTTTGCCCTGGAAAGGACAAAGCTGATCCAAACTCAGACCTCCAGGCTAAATGCAGGTTTTTAATGGCTATTTTACACTCTTCATAAATAACATGATAATACTGTCATACCAGTTTCCTTTTTATTCATCGTGCTTGTGTATATGCACGAACAAACATGTATCCCCTTTGTGGATACATGTTTGTGCCAGAGTGTGTGTATGCTTATGAGTGTGTCTCTTTGGATGCTGCTGTCTGGCTTGTCCTTTAACAAGATATGACACCCAGTCTATTTCAATCAGTGTTCCAGCTTCATCACTGAAATCTGAGGGGCTACCTTGAATAACACAAACATTCTGCTTTATAGTTTCTTGGAGTTTTTTATGTCTATGTAGAGGTGTGTCTTTGTGTGCTTGTGTGCTAGATTTGTCTTTATAAATGGGTTAGAAAATATTGCCTCTTTCACACAGCCTCCAAAACTAAATCAAATATTTAATGTTGCATTTAGAGTAAATCATGCAGGCGGAGAAACAGGCAGCTGTTCCCTTGTGGCCTAAATGTGGAGTCACAGGAGAATACCCATATGAGCTGCTCTCTGCTAAATGCACTCTCATATTAATATTTTAAAACCATGCATAATGCTGCAGGAAAGAGGAGAGATCCAGAAGGAGCATAAAGAGATATACATCAATTTGCCAGTCTTTCCCTCACCATCCGCAAATAGAGAAATATTTCGCCATTAGATGAAATAGTTGGGCTTTTCTGATGCATACTAACTATTACCCCCTTTTTGGCTCACTAACACAAAATGCACAAACAGGCATCAGATGGCAGAAAGGCAAAGAAATCCTAACCATGCTCATGCTATCAGAAAGCACAAACTCTGGTTCGAACTGATATGTGTGCGTGTGTGTAAACAGCTGAGAGTGTGGAGAATTATCCTTTCTCCATTTAGGTTCTTGATGTATGAGGTTGAAGAGTCAGTCACTTGAATTCATGAATTCCATTTATTAAGACTAAAATGCAGTGCTGATCCATTCTCATATTCTCCTTAAAGGAGACTACAGCAAAATGGCACCCAACAACAGTTTCTAGCTCCTTTTGTTAGCCTCTATCCAAACTAAGAGGGTGTTTCATTGTGTGTCATTTCCCTTAACCTTAACTGTGTATGTGTGTGCACTACATATGTGGGAGTGTGTATACAGTGTATCAGAAAGTGAGTATACCCTTCACATTTCTGAAGATATTTAAGTATATCTTACTTAAATATCTGACAAAATCACATGTTAACACAATGGAAAGTAGTCTGTGTGCAGCTCATATGTTCTGGTGAACTGCTAGGTAACCACTCCCCTCTGCCACTCCCCTTTGCTGCACCTTTCTGCAGCTCCTCTCTGCCTGTTAGTGAGGAGAACCAGGTGGACTCAATCTCCTAGCAATCAGAGTGAAGGTACATTTGGTGTGACTGACCTGTCATTCCTGTTTGAGAGCATCAGAAGCAAACAGTGCTGGTAGCATGTAAATTCAGATTTGTGCAAAAGTTTCTACAAACTGTGAAAGACAGCCGGTAAGCCTCGCAATGCTGTTGCTCATTGCTGAATTTCATTGGAGAGTTTTATTTTATTTCTTTGTGGAAACTCTGGATGTTGATTGAATTTGAATTGTATTGTAGTTGTATTTTATTTATCTGTTTATCTGTAATCAGAATAAACGAGCTCTTGCCTGAGAAACATTGTTACAACTCGCTTACTCTGGTAGTATAAACGGCAACTTTTATGGGCCTGTGATCCACAGATCCGGTTGCACAGGATTCATCTGCCTGTGCACCACTTGATACTGGCCCCAGATTCCCCTAGGTCTGGTGCTGGTAACAGGTACACCCTGGACAGGTCACCCACAGTCAAAACCTTGAGTATTTTCAGTCAGAGACTTCTTCAGAATTGCTCAAATTTCAAATTAATGAATTACAACATTTAATTTCCCTTTGGGATCAATAAAGTATTTTTCAATTTTCTACTTTTCTTGTTTGACAAAATGCCTTGCACAAAATGTTTTGTTTTATGCTCCCCCTCCCTTGTATTTGTTGTTCATATATATATGCCAACAGAAGCTTCTCATCCACCACCTTCACTGCAGAGTGCCCTCTACACATGTTTCATGTGAAATTCATTAGCATATCATTGTTGGCAACCATAATTGTTTAATGAGTTCTTAATAACTAACATGGTAATTAGAATCAGTGGCATAATTATGTGTAGTGGGTGTAGCATTTTGTTTGGAGTAATTATCACCATTTGCAGGCTTTTCCACAAACAAGCAGAGCCCTGAGAGGAGGTGGATGGTGTACACAAACTGTTACAGGAAACAAAAAGAACAGAGATAGGCTGCAGGCCCAAGCACAAGTCACTCATACTGAGTTCAGTTGATTATTTCTAAAACTCAGCGGATCAGTCTGGTTGGAGACCTAAGCAAAAAAATTGCTGAGTTTATTTTATATCATGTTTTTTATTAATTCAGTTTTACGATGCAACATTATCACCTATTTACCTGGAAGTCGCCAGGGTTTGTGCATGTTTCAGATGTTACTCAATGGTCGATGGACTGGCAACCTATCACGAATGTATCTGTCTTTTACCCAATGATAGGTGGAGATAGGCACCATGTGTCCTATAGTCAATCCACAATGACCCTGCAAGGATTAAGCAGGTAGAGAAAATGGATGGATCTCCAGAAGCTAGTAATGAAAAACAAAAAAAAGACTGTTTTCTTGATTTTAGTTTTCAAATTCAAAATTAATTGGAATTAGAGCTGCTAACATATAGGTCTTTCTGAATGTGGTATTTTGCAACTAGATGTCTTCTTGAACATTGGGAACGTAAACACTAATGCAAAGTTAAATCTATTTTATTTTCACTGTTTGAAAGGACGTGTCATTAGGTAATGTAGGTCTCCTTTAGCTTCCTGTAAGTCATGCCTTTAAAGAAGCTGGTAGCAGCATCAATCTCGGTAGGATGAAAACACTGCGGAAATTTGTTCAAAGCCTGGTTTATTTCAATAGCCTTGCAATTCTGTGTGCCATGGGGAGGGGAAATTTATTGGCTGTCCACAAAAACATTTCTTGGAAAACACAATGGACATTAGTGAAGGAAAGCCCTTATGTTCACAGATGAATACAAACACCAGCCATGTTGGCTGGACAGACAAAGACATTATAAAGATTCTGTAAAATCCAAAGCACTTTGTTGTTCTATCTGATATCTGTTTCCTCTTCAGTGATACACAATTAAGTGACCACTGGCAAACACTGGTGCCAAAGACAGCCATTTTTCCTCCTTGCCACCATCTGGTTCCATTGAGAATGGCTGCAGGGCCGGTGTTTGTCTTCTACTTAGAGCTGGGGTCGTAATGGACTTGCTAATGATTATAAAACACCTGCTCTATGCATAAAACAAACAGAAACACTGGCCAGTTCCTAGAGCTAAATACCTATGTGATCAGGTTGAAAAGGTCCTGTGCTTGTGCTCAGCAAGTACTTATCCAGGGACACAAACCCTCAGCAGATGTCCGACCTAAAGAGGCTGCAACCTCTTCCACAAAAAACAGTGACACACACATCCTCACAGTCAGTCTCCATAATAGCTAATTGGCTATTTGCTCAATGGAGAGAAAGGCTCGTTTCCACAAAGAGAACACAGCTGTGATGGCCTGTGGTCTCTTCACATGTCAGGCTCGAGTTTCATGTGGTTTAGAGGTGATGTGCACCAAGACTGTCTCATAATGGGAAAGATGATTGTTGGGAGAAGACAGAACTTGTAACTAACATCATAATTTTATCTGCAGTGATTAGCAAAGTCAAATGTTGCTACAGATGGCAGACACTCATCACAGTTTTAATGTAATAATTAAGGAACTTGGCTATCTCTTATGTAGGACAAAATGTTGATGTTCAATAATATGTAGGTATTAATGTTTATTAATCTTATGAAATATTGTTTCATTAGTCTCAAATCTACCATTCTGTTCTGAAGAAGTGCATTTTTTTCAAATTGGAGTAATAGCCTATTATAGTAGGCTATTAAGGCAGTAGTACAGTAGTAGTTGTCCTTGAGATTCATTAATTATAAAGTAGTATTTATTCTCAGAATCATTGCTGAAATCTACTAAATCCAGACATTTAGTAGCTGTCAGGATGTGTCTTTGTCTGGTAGAGTAAGTCAGACACAATTATGAAGGAGTGTGATTTTAACTTGAAATCCTCAAATATAACTATAGGTCAAGAACTGTATGACTTGGGTCAAACATTTTAGGTATTATAATATTTATTATTATGCCCGAGCAGCTAAGCACTGTGAAAGCCTATTGTAATCATAGTGATTAGTATTATGGAAAAGGTAAGGCAATTTTATTTATATAGCACATTTTCAGCAACAAGGCCATACAAAGCAATACAAAGTGCTTTACAGTAATTAAAAGGAAATACAAACAAAATAACAAACCAAAGGAAAAAGCAAAACAAGAAAAAGCTAATAATGTTGATCCAAAGTAAATAAACTAGATACTCCTATTCAGGGTTGCTAGATAAGTATAAATAAGCATCCTCTGGTCTAATTCATTTTCTGGTTTGGAAGACTAGGAGTCTAAAACATAGTTTTTCTGGATTCTAACTTTGTTCTAATCCCTGTTCTGGTTTGCTAAATAAGTGTAAGTCAGTATCCTCTGGATTTCTGGGTTGCTAGATAAGTAAAAGTATTCTCGGGACTTTGACTATGCTCTAAAGTAATAAGTACTCCACAGTTTCTAATAAAGTTTCTAAGTGTTCCTGTTCTGGAAGATTTTTTTCTGGATTCTAAGTTTGTTCTAATTCCTTTTATGGGTTGCATTCATAGGAATCTCTGCATAATAATCTAAAAATTGGTCTAATATTGGTCTAAATAGTGAGTATTCTACAGTTTCTAAGAAAATAAGCTAAAGAGTGACTAATAAACTAGAGTATCTGGATTCCAAATTTGTTCTAATTCCTCTTCTGGGTTAAAAGTGAGCACTCCACAGTTTCTAGCAAAATAAAACAAAAAGAGGAAAGGACATATTAGGGCACATACCAACATTCAGACAAAACAAAGACATGAGTGAAAGCGGTGACGTCACAGGGCCATGAAACCACGTTGCTCAGCCTCCTGGCAAAGTCCGATAAGACGTTATCATTAAGGAATGTCCTTGGGAGCGTTCAGCTCCACAGCTGCATGGATAACAAAAAGGGGTGAGGTGGGAAGGAGCATTATGTTTACATATATCTTCAAGGAGATTGGAAATATGCAGCCCTTCCAAGTAACTTAGGTCGGGTAGATTATAAATTTCTGAAAATCTTTCTGGCTCAACTGTTTCTTCTGTTCATTGTGGGATTTCTGCTACACCGCCTTCTTCAAACTGAACAAAGACAAGACTCTCAAGGTGAAATCACCATTCATCTGAACTATTTTGGACATGGCCTCGAAGTTCGGCTGTAGATAGCACAATATATATTAGCATAATATACTTATTATGCTACTTAATAACTATATTATGAGATAACATAATATACTTATTATGCTATTCTATAGCTGAACTTCGAGGCGAACTACTATGCTTAAAAAAAAAATCAAGCCACTCGAAGGAGATATTGACATTAGTACATATGGCCTTCGTGTTCTTGTTAGTGGGTGATGTACAGCTTAATCCAGGACCAAACAAATCCGCTGATACCGGTATCGAAGGGTTACTTACCAATGAGCCAGGGCTGGTTGCTGGAGATCGGGACTCTGGTGACGTTGGCAGCGATGTGTCGGCAGGGGCGCCGCCAGGAATCGTGGGCCCCATGACAAAAAATTTGTTTGGGCCCCCCCGCGCAGCTGCTGTTACAATTTTTTGAGTCTATTTGACCCATAAAAGGCGTCAGAATTTTAAAGGCTTGCAGATGCTTGCAGATGCTAATTATCAGTATTGAACCAAAGAAAGCAAGGCCTTTCTTTGGTTAATTAGCACAATATTTACTGCTCATGAATTTAACATCCAACAGTCCACATCCAGTATGCAAGTAAGTTGCTTAAATTTTTCTATTAGTTTTAGATTACTGAAATGTCTCTCCCCATGAGCAACAGTCAAAAGCAACGTGCAACTTCACATAAAGCAATTCAGACTTCTCAAAAATGCAATGTAGTTACATTTTATTCAAGCTGTAGTACAACAGCGTGTCGGTTAGTGTGTGTTACCCAGAAAGAAGTTGGGCACAATATCGCAACACTGTGAGTCAAACAATGACTGGGGCAGCCTACTATATAAAGTACTTGGGAACCACTTTTATTTTATTACACATACACATTTGTAGAATACGGAAAAAACCGCGTCACGTATAAGTTCAATACAGGACGCTACATTTAACAGCCAAATATGGGACAGTTTCCGTATTTTAAGTGACAGGTGGCAACCCTCGGCTCAGCAGATGTGATGTGTTCCTCTCTGGACCGAGCCAATAAAAGCAGGTTGACCAGATACAAGAGAACTCTCATCTGTGCCACATACAGTGGCTGCAGCACTGTTTTCACACATTTGGAAAACGTGTGGGGCGAGAGAATAACCGAATGACAGACGGTTGAACTGATACTGGGTCCCCTGGAAGGAGAAACGCACATACTTCCGGTGTTTCAGGATGATGGAGACGTGGAAGTATGCGTCTTTAAAATCTATGGAGGTGAACCAGTCATACTAGTGAACATTTTCCAGCACCTGTCTGATTGTCAGCATGTGGAATGACCTCTCCATGATTGAGTTGTTGAACAGGGACAGATCGAGAATTTCCAACAGGAGGTCTCACTCCTCCTGTTTTTGGGTACCAGAAAATAGCGGGAATAGAACTCCGCATTTTCTTCTGCCTGGGGAACCGTGGAAATAGCACCTTTTGCCACCAGTTCCTGCAGCTCTGACAACAGAGCAGCATTCTGCTCCAGAGGTGGTAGAAGCGTTTCCACGATCCCCAAAGGCCTGCCTCCAAACGCAGCATGTAACCCCTGCTGATTAGCTGATCCATCCACCTGTCCAAGGAGCATGCGCCGCAACTCTGAATGAAAGCAGGTGTGCAGGCGTGCATTCATGTGAGGTGCTGTGATTCACAGGAACTATAGCCAAGTCAGAGCCCCTACTACCGTCCCCTGCCTCAGAGATTCTCCGGTGGACCCATGGGGGCCAGAAAGGGTTGGTTGTTAGCCTCCATGCTGCATAACACGAACGCATCCGTGTCAGGCCGAGGGCGAACCTGTGCGTTTCCTGAAGGGGAGTCAGGTTGCTTAAGACGCCATTTTGGCGCGGACCGCTGCCGGACAGATGACAAACAGTCGCCACTCAAAGTGAGATGAGTGTGAAGCTGCAGCTGAAATCACAGTAGGCTTTGACTGTTCACAAAACACACTCTCAGATTCAGACTGGTCGAAAGAGGCAGACTTATCCACTGAGACAAAAACATTCTGTGTAGAAACCGTGGAGCTGCGGTGCCTCCTAAACAGCTGTCTAGAGGCCGCCGGCTTGCTGTGTGTGGGGAATGTGTGTGAGGAAGCTGCTGTGAGATCAGCTGATCTGACAGAGCTGGAACCTGCAGGGATTTTGCTCTCAGGGATATGTTTGTGTTTTATTTCAAAACATTTCACATTATCACACACATTCCTCCCAGCTAGTTATTTCCTAGCTTGCCTTCTCCATGGTCCCTGCGGCTGGCCGGTCTGGATGGTTCGGGCTGACATCCTCTGGGAAGACGTTGGGTCGCTGGCTGTCACACCGGGAAGAACTGCAGAGAGGTGGGGGAGGGTGGCGGAGCGGAACCGGAAGAGGCTTCAGCAACTGTGGAGGGCACCGAAGGGCCCGGTCAGAGAACCTGGTAATCAGCTGATCGCGCAGATTCGCTTAGAGGGGGCACAGGCTGCTGGACTAATCCTGATGTCCTGACTCTGCTACAGTTACTTAAGCCATTACGGCCGGAAACTGAGGTCAGATGGGGTCCAGACGGCGACTCAGGGTGGAGCTAAACTGTCCCGCCATGTCATTTGAATGTGGAAGAGGAGGTTGGGGGGCGGAGGCCCCTTCGCACTAGCCGGCTCCTCGATCAAGCTAGGTAGCTCGAGGAGGAGCGAGCCCTCAGCTAGGAGTGGGGTTGAGTCGGACATATGGAGCTCGGGGTTGACTGAATATCTGCTCAGCCGCCTCTCTTCCACTGCGGTACTTCCCAGCTGGGAAACAACAGCCGAATAGCAGCTGCGCCTGCTGTCTTCCTCGTTCCTGTCGTCCTCTCTGCCAGTGGGATTATCCCATAAACGCTCAGCGTAGCTAGCATCCCTCTCAGCGTAGCTAGCATCCCTCTCAGCATAGCTAGCATCTCCCACAAGCAGTGACCGGACTCGGTGGGCCCGGCGCCCCACCTAGCGCCAGCCTAGAAAAGGCTAGCTCCGTCTCTTCTCTTCCAGCGGGAGGAGAGCACAGGAGCAGCAAGAGGGCTGAGGAGTCAGGGCGAGGTCGGCGTGCTGGGGACCCAGGCAACCCTCGAAGATCCGGTGCCCATCAAAGGACATGATATATCTCGTCTGACAAGACGGGCAAAACGGACGTTCGCTCTTAAAACAATGCTATCTTACACTGAAGAAAAAGAGGGAGGGATTCGTTTGTCTTGTCTGACCGTTATTTATACAGATTGGGGTGGGGCCCACCCAGCAGGTGGGCGTGGACTAAGCTTTTTTCAGTGCAGCGCTGCATGCGAGGGATAAACCCACTAGTGATAGCCTTAAAGGGCGAAACCTATATGAAATAGAACTAACAGACTCAGTGCTTTACACAACATGTACTCGTGAACAGATGCCAAGCTCAAGAACACATCCCATCCATTCTTTGCAGTTACAAAAATGTTTGTCTTAATGTATGGTTACAAACCACCATCCACCGTGCCTCTTCCGCTCAGCTTGTTCAAACTAGCAGCAATTAGCAAATTGCTGCACATCTCCAGCAATTTGGAATATCACATCTGCTGACCTCATCATAGGAACAACTTCTCTGTCCAGTGCTCCAATGAACGTTTTAAAATACTTAAAAGAGGGATGTTGATGTGATGACATGCTGAAGGCAGAGTGTCTGAAAGAGCAGCAACTTCTTAAAGAGTTCTCTTTCAAGGCATTAAACTGCCTAATTTTCAAGGCATTAAATTGCAAAGTCAATTTAATGCCAGCCATTTTTTATTGACTGAAGATTATATAATTACTTGATTGCACTATAAAATGATGCAATATGCCTGGAAACCCTTAATTCTGCCTATTTAACAACTTTATAAATATATTTTTCAGCCTTTGTCTACTTCTGAATTTGCCATATCTGTAGCATCAGTTGTTTCTCACATCAGTTACATAAAAGTTGAGTTAAATGTGGCATGACCTTTCAGACTGCAGGCACTTTGAAAACTATTGGATATATATTTGATTTAGTACTACATATGGAAGTTTCACAGATCAGATTTTTTGGGAGTAAAAAGATTGGAATTGAGACATTCAGAGTGTCATGAAAAAGTCAGAAATGAGTCACATTAGGGCAAAAACAGTGGATTTGGATCACTTGTGCCTGCTGAACATAGCTTTAGACACCATTCGAAGCAGAATCTGTGTCTTGAAGAGAACAGCATTAGGCTACTTTAAGGCTGCAGTAGGAAGTTCTGTGAAAACTGTGAACTTTGTCTGAAATTTTGAATAATCACACCTTACTCCAGAGCCTGCCGAGAACTAGAGGAATTGACTGGAAGTTTTCTGTAACATAAGGTTTTGCCATTAACATAGCTGCAGCATGCTTGAGTTTGAATAATGGTAAGCACCAGTAAGAAGGGTGTCAGGTAGGCGTGGGCGATATTGCCAAAAAAAGATGTCACAAATGTTTCAAAATACCTTAATAATGATATCAAAGTGATATTCGACAATGATACTTTTTTTGCCTTTTCTTTTGTTTTGTGGAGGGGTATTTGTATTGTTTTTTACTTTCATTTAGAAAGTCACTACACTGGAAAATATGAAAATATACAAAATATACATACAATATGTTTAATACATCAAGGAAAATACTAACAAGTGGATTTTTTTTCTGAAAGGAATATGTGAATTTGGGACATGGAGCAATAAGTACCTTCAACTCTCGCTTCCACTGATTTATTTAAATGTTTACGAGTTACCAGATGTGACTATCTGCAGCTTGCTAGCTTTGTCTTTATGTTTCTGAGTAGCTGCATCTCCTGTCAACTGGGTACTGACAAAACCATCAATGGAAAAAATTTATCCTGTTTTATATCTTGGTGGCCTTGTATGCAGCCCTCTAGGACACAAGGGAAAACCATTTTCTGTTGCGTTCCCTTGCAATATTTTTGCGTTCCCTCATAAGTTATGCGTGCCCTTACAATAAGCATACTGCAATATTTGCTGGTCTACTTTGTATACAGTTATAAATGTCAATTTAGAATTTCAATTATATCCACATTTAAGTGAAAACATGTTTATTCTCAACTTTTTGGTGCAAAAAACTGATTGAAAACTGATTATTCACTGCACCCTTATGTAAGTGTAAGGTTGCGACGGAACTGCACATGAAAACAGCCCTTTGAACCATTCAGATCACCAATACAAAAAAGACACAATCAAAACTGTCAGATGACTTATTACTCCGTGATAACTCGGTAGTCCAAAAAATTTGAATGTATTTTTGTTCTCTTTTTCCTACTTTTGGAAAGTTTCTGTTTATATCATTTTGTGGTGCATTTCTATCCTAAAGAAAAATATATAAAACTTCAGATATTTCACAACAATATATTAAGATGCATGGAAAAGCCTTACTAAAACCTTATATAATAGCAGAACATACAACGGCGACCTTAAGAAAGGCTTACAGTATTCAACTGTGCTGCATGATCTGATTATTGCGAGAGAATCCAAACCTGTTGCGAGGTAACGCAAAAGAAGAATTTTTCTCTATATCCCCCTAGAGGGCTCTGTAGCCTTGCACTGAGCTTTGAGTTCTTTATTTTTTTGGAAGATGTCTGTGTTTCAGAAAGCATTTTTGCCGTGACTGATTGGTTCATTCTTTCTGAGTGGAGAGGCAAGCTGAAGCAGAACCGAGCTCTGTGTAACCAGGAAACGGCGGGTATGGGAGCTGCAGCAGCCAAAACACTACTGAAGCTACTGTATATCTTTATGTGGCGACACTAGATGGAACTCAGATTTTGTGGAACTTTAGTTTTAATAGATTGCTCAACAACGCCACCCTGGGAATTTCACCCAGAGAATATTACCTTTTGTTTAAGGCACACAGGTTCGGTTATGCGAAGGATTGAAACATCTGAGACAGTTTAAAGTTTACAAAAACCATTTATTAAATTATTTTTTTTAATGTTCTTTTTAAAACCAGTTTAAGTGGAAAGTCAGGAAAGGAACAATACAAATATCCAAAAAAATAAATTAATTAATTTTGTGTAATTATAACAAAAGAGAAATGCAACCAGGTTTCAATGGCGATTGGCAAACAACTATTAAAAGCACACAACCCACATAGCGCCTCTTTAGCAGTATGCTTTCAGTGATGTTTTCCTTCATTTTTTGAATATTGCTGCTGGAATGATGGCAGGGTGACATATGCTAGTGGGAAAAGTGATTTTTGTATTTTTGGTCTTGGTTGTATTTTGCATGTTTATATTGTGTTGTAGTATTTTTTCCCTTTAAAATCCTCAAAAACAGCTTGAACCGAAGCCTGGTTATCTAGTAAGGAGGCGGAGTGCAGTATTCGGTTGCTCATACAGGTATCTGCAAAGACTAATTGAGGCCAGGTAAACGGAGCTAAGGCATAAGGAACAGCAGGACAGACGGTGGGCGACTGAGACCGATGCGCTTCAGGACAAGGAGTGAGTGGAACCCACACGCTGGGCGCAGAGTCCGGAGGAGGTGGACAGATGGCCCAGCACAGATGATCAAGGCAAAGGGAAACCTCTGCCCACGCCTGTGAGCAGTGCTCCATCTCAATTTAAAATGATCGGATTGGAGATTACCACTGGAATTTCCCTGTTGTCCTTTTAGTTGGTTCGGGCTGTAGGTGATGTGGCACACCTGAGGAGTGGAGTGGTGCCAGAATGTCATGGGATCAACTGTATGCAGGGAGGAGGAATACACTGCAGACAGATCACTCCAATCTGAGACAACACAGCAAGCGGGTCTCAATCAGTGACTCCCTGTACCAAAAGTGGCCCGTCATCTGGTGACTTTTAAAGACAATTGTTGGACTGTGCTTTTTATCTAACAAGAAGAAATTGTTTTGAGTCCACTGCTAATGGAAATAAATGATCTTGAACTTGATTGTTCTTTGCGTTTTGATTTGCTTGCTCCTCCTTGTATGTAGGACTTGGCTTGGGATCTTACACCATGAAATTAGCATATCACTATAATATTTATGTTTCCGGGCAAATTTTATTTATTTTTTCTACCAGTATTATCGTGAAGGATGTGATATGGACTAACCTGTCAGGTATTTCTGCAGCTGGCAGTAGGACCACTGGGAGGAGATGGAGAAGCCTGATGTTTTCACAGATGATCGGTCTCATGGTATTCTGGTACCACATTTGTTTTTTTCACAAATATGTAAGACATTTTTTTTAATAAAGGTTACCTACTGCAACTTTAACTATGTTTGATATTTAACAGTACATTATATATGTGTAAATAATATATTGTCACACTCCAGAATAAGTCTTAGAGTTCTAAAGGTTTATGTGCTTGAGTCAGTTACCTTTATATAGTTCACCATATTGTAAAATTAATTCTTATGTAGATGATTCTCAGTTATATCTAAATGTGAAGTCTGTGTGGAGTAATTTTGTACATTTAAAAAGTTGAATTTAAACCATTTTTAACACAGATAAAGACAAGTTCAATTGTATATCAAAAGACTAGAAGCGGGAGTGGACGTACTTTCTTTTCTACCAAATGAATATGAATTAATAAATCTGTTTGTTTAACTTAACAGTACAATAAAATTAAAATGGGCTTTATATTAAGTCTAAATCTGACCTGTTTGACTTCTGCAAAGACCTCTTGTATAACTTATGTTGTGAATTCCCACTATATACACTCACTGGCCACTTTATTAGGTACATCTGTCCAATTGCTCATTAACACAAATGTTGAATCAGCCAATCACATGGCAGCAACTCAAAGCATTTAGGCATGTAGACATGGTTGAGACGATCTGCTGCAGTTCAAACCGAACATCAAAAAAGGGAAGAAAGGTGATTTATGTGACTTTGAAAGTGGCATGGTTGTTGGTGCCAGATGAGCTGGTCTGAGTATTTCAGAAACTGCTGATCTACTGGGATTTTCACACACAAGCATCTCAAGGATTTACAGAGAATGGTCAGAAGAAGAGAAAATATCCAGTGAGTGGCAGTTCTGTGGGCACAAATGACTTGATGATGCCAGAGGAGACTGGCCAGACTGGTTTGAGCTGACAGTAACAGTAACTCAAACAGCCACTCGTTACAACTGAGGTATGCAGGAGAGCATCTCTGAACGCACAAAACATCGAACCTTGAGGCGGATGGACTACAGTAGCAGAAGACCACACCTGGTGCCACTCCTGTAAGTTAACAGAGGCTACAATTTGCACAGGCAAAATTGGACAATAGAAGAGTGGAAAAACGTTTCCTGGTCTGATGAGTCTCTCCTGTGACATTCGGATTAGTAGGGTCAGAATTTGGCATCTACAACATGAAAGCATGGATCCATCCTGCCTTGTGTCATCCCTTTATTACCACAGTGTACCCATCTTCTGCCTACTTCCAGCAGGATAAAGCACCATGTCATAAAGCGTGAATCATCTCAGACTGGTTTCTTGAACATGTCAATGAGTTCACTGTACTCAAATGGCCTCCACAGTCATCAGATCTCAATCCAATAGAGAACCTTTGGGATGTGGCGAAATGGGAGATTTGCATCATGGATGTGCAGCCAACAAATCTGCAGCAACTGCATGATGCTATCATGTGAAATGGATGAGACTCTCTGAGGAATGTTTCCAATACCTTGTTGAATCTATGCCATGAAGGATTAAGGCAGTTCTGAAGGCAAAAGGGGGTCCAACCCAGTACTAGTAAGGTGTACCTAATAAAGTGGCCGGTGAGTGTAAATCAACATAATTAAGCAAATTCTTCCCACATAGCAGACCTACACAAAAAACTCTTGCAAACATAATAATCTAATCACTGCATATGCCCACAAAAAGACTTTCAAAGATTTGTTTTGAAGATAATTGCAGAAAGTAAATTTTTACATTTCACATGTGGCAGTTTTATAAAAAGTGGATGGCTGTGGTTAAATGGTATGACGTAAAGAAAGCTTAGTTGGATCCATGGTTTTCCTGTTCATCTGCTTAAATGCTGATTCTGCATGGGCTTGCCCACCCACTCCTTATGCCCAACACAGTTGTAGACCATGTCATAAAAAAATTTAAACGTTCTGTGAGGCACATTGGTTAATATTTGAAAAATGGAATAGAGTACAGATTATTTACCTTTCAGCAGTTTTATGCCATAAGTCCTATATGTTTGTACCTAAAAGGTACTAGAGGAACTAATTATTTGAGGGTGACCTTGTCTTCTTGACAGTTGCTGCCAAAAGCTATAAGCTATCATGTATGAACACAAAATTAGTCATATGAATACATAAATACCTCTCTGAATAGCCATCCCAAATAAATGACACACTTTGTCCAGGTATTAAAATGATATTGCGCCATAAATGAAAGTTCAACAAAGTAAAATCAGGTGCATTTCCATAAATTTCCCTAATGGACTAATTTGTTTTAAACAAAGGACAAATTTTGCACAATATTGCTGCTTTCATCCCAAGGTCCCTGATTTTCATATAAAAGTCTTATTTGGAGGCACTCAGTGACTTGGCAGACAAAGCAGTGTTGGTCAAGAGCATTGCTGGCTCGATACTCATCTTTGGCTCTGTATGAGAACCGCATTGGGGAACAAAAAATATTCAGCAACAAATGAGAGCAGGCTGAAAGGAGCAACAGTAATGAGCTAATCAGGCTCAACTACTGCTACATTCTACTTGTGTTTACGTTTTATTTTTAGGCATTTTGAATGCAAAAGTAAATGAGTTTTACTAGAGCCTTGAAGGATTATCTGGGAGGAAAGTCCAGCAAAAAAAGAATTGCGATAATGAAACTTTAGGAAACAGAGATAGCTTAGGTTTAAAAAAAAGTCAACCCACCAAATGAAACCATCCAAGTCCTATTCCACTTTAAAAATTATTTTTTTCTGTAATTCAGTAATTAAAATACTGTCACATGTGAATCAAAAAGTAAGCATGCCAATTCAGAAAATCTTTGTTTTCTGGATAGTTTTGTGTTTTTGTCAAATCAAAATGTTTAGATTTGACATCACCTGTTATTTGATATATGTTCTATTAATAGCTTCACTTATAAATTCAACATTAATTTGACGACCATTCATGACCTTTGTCTCCTCCTTAGCAGGATCTGCTTTATGTTTTACCTTACTTTATTTATTTTTTGGTTTGTTTTTACCAAGAGCTTGTCCCTGTTGTTTAATTTATTTGAACTTTGCTATTGACCCACCTGGCCTTTGTTTGCCGAGTACCACTCAGCCTGTGGTCCATCTGTTTGGGCTTCCTGACTGGCTTGTCTATACATTTCTATTGTACTCCATCAGTTTTACCTGCTACAGAAGCACATTAGCTATTTCTGATGCTTACATTGCATTCATGTGGCAAATCTTATTCCTTTTTTTCTTGAGTATGTGTATTTGTGTTCATGGTTGTTTATTCTGTGTCTCTGTGATGCCCTCTTATGGACTAGCAGCCTGTCCAGGGTAAACATCCCTCACCTCCTTACCCAATAACTGCTGGATACTGGCATCAGCTCATCATATCCAAGGATATGCTGGAATAGAAAACAGGATGTTTTTATTAAAAGAACATAATATCACATTAATTTAATTTCTCTTTTTGAAACACTTTGCTTATTCTGAACAAAGACATTGACAGCTTTGTTTTGAGCTACTGTTTGGTGGCAACTTAATTTTTTTTATTGTTTTAAATTTTTGTCTCTCTGAAATAAAAGTTACCATCATTTCTCACTCTTTTACTTGATTGACGAGAATTTACTTAAGTGGACTCAATACACCTATGTATATCTAATTTAATTCTCACAATCCTTTTTATTTAACTTATAACTTAATTAACTTCATCTCATGATGTGTATTAGTGGATCCAAATGCATAAGGCAAGACTGAAAGTCCTGTTGTGTATTTAATGAAGAAAAAAGAAACCAACTTACAAAAAAGCCAAAAACAGGAGACATAAGAAGGTACAGATGAACCAGGGAGTAAAGATGAGGAGAGGTGACGTGACAAAATGGCGACTGATAACAGAAACAGAGAGGCTTAAATATGCGGAGGTTCAGCGTGAGAACAAAAGACCAGGGCTGATGAGTTAACTGAAAACAGGTGTGAGTAGTAGCGCTGGAGTCAACTGAGGGTAGAGGAGAAGGTGGCACAGAGGAGCAGGAAAGATACACAAGGGAATAAGAGAAAAAGAGAACACAAGGGAGCAGGAAATAATTCTAACACTAAAGAAAGCACTAGAACTAAATGAACATGATAAACTAGAAAGAGACAAAGACAGGATGGGAACTATGAAAGAACCAAACCGAAACAAAGCTGATAAAACAATAATAAAAACTAAGGATCACAGAACTAGAATAATCAGGACTAAGCAAAGAAATGATCTAACTCAGTGTTTCTCAACCCTAATCTTCACCGCCCCCCTGCTCTGCATGTTTTAGATGTGCCTCTATTCCAGAACAGTTGATTCAAATGATTGCATGACCATCAAGTACTGGAGAAGCCTGTTAATCACCCAGAGATACAATTCAGGTGTGTGGCAGAAGGGAAATACATAATACATGCAGGACAGGGGGCGGAGAGGACTAGGGATGAGAAACACTGATCTAACTAGAGTCACTAAGGAACAATAGACGTAAACACATACTTTAAAGAACTAAACCTAGAGAAACAAGATAACTAGAACACTACGAGGGTCTGAAATAAAGAAACACAAGAATGAGAAAGATCTAACAAGAAATCAGTAGCAACAAATAATCAAGAAGTGTTAAACAAAAAGGTGAATTAAGACATAACTGATAAAGAGGACCAGCAAAAACATAGAGCACAAAACCAAACCCAAAAACCCAGTCTTAACACTTCATTTAACAAGAAGCATCTACAAAAATGTACAATATTTGATTCAAGACAAAGTTGAGTTTTTAGAATAATTCTCAAATGCATAAATACGTCTTGTTCTTTTCTCAAATTGCACAAATTTCACTCAACTTGCGCTCAGAAAAAAGAGTAGTTTCTAAAAAAAAATACTTTATAGATTTGCCTGAGAACATGTCATGAAGTTCAGAGTCTGACTTTAGCATGAAATGAGCAAAAGAGGAGATGACTCAGAGAGCTGACCAGGATCTGTGTACTCCTGGGAGGACAGAATAGAGGTTCCTGGTTAACTAGCTCAGGGTAGCATTGTGAAAGAACTGGGGAGGAGTTCAGCTGGAAACGAAACAGATACAGACCCACAAAATAACAGGTGCCCCTCCCCAACTTCAGCTGGTGCCACTGTGAACCATGAACCCTGACTTGACCTTGTGTATAAAGACCTCTCTCTCACTGTCTCTGCCTGAGTCTCTCACCCTTCCCCCTCCATTTTCCTCCTGTCGCTCAGCTTTCCCAAAGCGAGTCCCTTCAAAGAGCTGAGTAGCACTTCAGGGCAGCACTGAGAGACTGGAGAGAAAGGGAGGTGCAAGTGTTACTGTACTTGCTGTAGCGGAAACAATTTGGAAATAAATCATGCTTTTTTTGAAACCCTTGAGGCACCTACATCTTTCTATCTATTTTTCTCTCTCTCCCTCTATTTGTGAGGGAGGTGTGGGGTGACACTAAATTAGCATAAAGGAACAAGTACGACAACAGCAGACTGAAAGAGCTAACCAGTGGGTGGATGAAGTATGTAATTGAATGGGACTCTGTTGTAAATAATGGTGTGGGGTGGGACCTCATCCCCATCTGGTCTTTTTAAAGAATACCTTGTGGTAATTACCCCCCAGACAGCATTGTCGCACGCCCGAGCCGTCCGGCCAGGTGCCTGTAGTCCTGCTGCGTGGTGCCTTTCACTGGCACCGCATGCTGCCTGCATAAAATGGACCCAAGGTCACCACCCTGTTTTGTAAATTCCCACTCCAATATTTGAAATAGCTCAAAAACCCATGCAACTTGAAGTGGAAACTTAGCAATATCAAATTTGTGTTGAAGTTTTTTTTTTCTTTGTCAAGATTCAAGATTGTTTTCCTTCAAAATTTTCCAATAATTCATCTTTCTAGATCTCTCGTTCTCTCTCTCTCTCTCACACACACACACACACACACACACACACACGAACGAACGCACACACACACACGCACAAATGACATCTGGAATTTGAGGACAACACTGAGCATATTCTTGTTTCAATTACTTTTATTCAGCATTTGATAATAAATCCAGGATCTCTTCAGAGTTCCTTCTGCACTTCATGAAGAGCTCTTCTGTGTTCCGTGAGTATGCCTGGCTGCCCTCAAAGGAGAGTGTCTTTTCACCAGTCTTGACCCTCTTAAGGGACAAGACAAGTTCAGAGAATAGCTCTTGGAGACCTCCTTAGGGGTTCCACTCATTCTTTTCTTTTCTATTTTATTTGTGTCAATGCTGCTTATGGACAAGTGTGGGAAATTATTCTACCTTTCATATTGGGGGAGAGAGTTTGTTCACAACTTCTTGATATATAAATTTCAGAAGCTGGGTTTTAAAATATGTTGATATTTTTGATTAATTCTAGTGTAGTCAAATGCTGTTTGTTCCAGAGATATTTCAATCTGTAACTTTGGACAGCTGATTGGGGCTTTACATCAGAACAGTAGATTATGAAACGGCCAACTGTTATGCATTTTTAGAAATTGATTCCACCAAGCAGTGCTCAACGGATGTTATTCTTATGTTTAGAATTTGTTTCTTATAAAAATAAGTGCTGTAAACTCTTTTCTGTCTTCACTTAGCCCTCATAGAAAATCTAAGAGGTTAACGAGGCCTCCAGACATAAAAGACTTTGAGCTTATCACTTTACTCTTCAACCTACAGGTGAAAGCATGCAAAAGACTAGTTAGCAAATATATAGTGTGTCATTGCTGTAATGACAAAGAAGTTTTTTTTTATTGAGAGTGGTATTGACCCTTTTTGATATGACATTTTTGGTTGAAATGTAAATCAAGACATTTAAGTCAGGGTTGTATTTCACATTGCTCACACACCTTTTCAGTTGTGCTCAGAAATATTCTATGAAACTGAGTGCTTTGCCACTCCAAAACACCAGCTTTGCTAAACTGAAGCCACTTACTTGGCAGAATTATTAGGGTCATTGTCCATTTGGAAGACCCATTTGTGCCCAAGCTTTTACTCCCTGGTTTATATCTTGATCTGGTGCATTAGTATCTCTACATAATATTATTACTCATAAAAAGATTCTGTAAAGATCACCAGACTTTCCTGTTGCAAAACATCCACACAACATGACACTTCCACCTCCTTTTGTTGCAGTATAAGTTTTCCTTTCTTTATTCTTGCAAATGTAATGTTGGTCATTACTGAAAAACTTTAACTGGTTCATCAGCCCTCAAAACATTTAGACAATCATGTCTTTGACCCTGAGTACATTTGCAACCTGTTATCTGTCTTTGTATGTTCCTTCTGGAGAAATTACTTTTCCATCTCTGAGTGGCATGTGTTAATGACACTCTAAGCAGGTCTTCTTCTGTTGTCATGGGACCGTATCAGTGAGTCAGTTGTCAAACATTCATCTCTGAAACAGAGAAGCTGTCTTCTTCCTGAACAGTATCATCATTAAATTTTTTAACATTAGACTATTTAATCTTCAGAAATCTGAAGCAGATAGAAATAATTTTGGTAATCTGAGTTAATGTCAGCCAGTGAGAAAAAATTATGTGTCTTTCACATAAAGTGTATGCAAACATGTGGTTTCAGTAGTGTAAAGGGATTTTAATTATGTGTATGACAATAAAATGTAAATAGATGTGTATTTTTTGTCATTTCAGAAATGAAAAAAAATCTTTTTCATTTAATGCTGACAATGACAAAATTTACACCATTTACATAAATTCATATTCATATTTTTGTTAAAATATTTTTTAATGAGCAAATATTAAAGTGAACTTGGTATTTTGACATGTAAATATATCTACTGTGTTTCCTTTGGATTACGATCAGTTTTACATTAAGCAAAGCTCTGCAGGGACATTGATTAAAAATAGAGAGGAGAAAGCCTAGAAACCTACATGCAGGCCGAGTTTTCCACTGAAGCAGCTGTCTATCTGAATATTTGAGCATGATGCTTAGGAGATGGCAGGCTGTCTCAGTGGCCTCTTGTGCCCTAACATCTGCTTAGTAGCTCTCTGCAGGGCCCTGCTGGTTATTGAATATTGACAATCGTAAGGCATTTCTCAGGGGACAAAAGAATACACGGTAATAGTAGAGTGACTCTTCTAGTAGAGCCTAATAAATGTGTCAGGGAGCCTAAAATATATGTATGCAAATATTTTTCTGATAGTATCAGGAGACTTGATGCCATGATAGATAGATAGATAGATAGAAAGATAGATAGATAGATAGATAGATAGATAGATAGATAGATAGATAGATTTTTTAGCAAAAAATCAGAATTTTTTAAATATTTTAAATACAGACTTATTACTAGTGTTAAGAAAAATATAGGCATCAACATATCAGATGAGTGTACCAGATATAAAAAGGGCATTATAGATAAAATGTATTATTATTATTATTTATTATTATTATTACTAATAAAATATACAAATCCACTTATATTTTGATGATGGTTTAGTTTATTTTGACGGGAAAGCTTCATGGAAAAGCAATCAAATAAAACCGTTACCTGGAAATTCTACCTGGTATTTTTTTTTTTGCTGATTCAGTGCAATAAACAAATCTGAGACATTTCTGTGATAGCCGTTTTCTTTAAAAAAAAATTGCGGTTTTCATTTACAAATTGCACATATTTTACTAAAAATGTCATATTACAACTCAGTGGTCATGCTCCTAAGGTTTTAAGTACCTATGGTAAAGAAGGGAAGTTCAAACACTGGAGAAAATGTTATGTCAATGAATAAACATACATGACACAATGGCACACAGTTAATTTATTACATGACTATTGAGTACTAACATAGTAAATTGCGCCATGAGATGAGAGGGAATCAGGGATGACTGTAAATCCCACTTCTGTGCACTGAAAATCATTTTTTATGTTTTAAAAGTAGTGCAGCCAGAGATGTACATCTTTTCAGGTGGAAATAATAATAATAATAATAATAATAATAATAATAATACATGTTATTATTATTATTATTATTATTATTATTATTATTATTATTATTATTATTATTATTAAATGTTAATAATAATTAATAACATTTATTATTATTATTATTATTATTATTATTATTATTATTATTATTATTATTAACAGTTATTATTTCTCTTATTATATTATCATTATTATTACTGTGATAAAATGCTGTTTAGTCTTATTTCTTTTAGACAGATAGTGCACCCTCTGTTATTTGGCTGGTTTAAATAATCTGGTCTAATCTCTTCCACCATTATTTGATCAATGTGAAACCAATGACTATGACAGTGTAAAAGAGTTTGGGTTTTGTTCTTTTCTCAACACTGTAGATTATTGGTGTGGCACTATAAACAGGTATGCAGCCACTTTTACCACATTCATATCTTTCATTCCATTTGAATGGGGATTGACCAAGTGTAAGATGGTTTCTAGAGGTACAACGGCAGGATTTTTTCAGTTAGTCCAGTATTCAGCATAAATTTGTCATGCATATTAGCAAAGTGTGCCATGAGTCACAGAAAGCTGTACATTTAGAACAAATTAATACAATCAATAATAATTTTTTGTGAAATTTCTTAAAAATAAATGCTTTTATAGTTTTAAGTGAAAATCAAAAAACAGAGATGAAGTTAGGAAAATAAATTAATCTTCACATTTTCTGCAGAAAAATACATTGCATTCATATATATGAACAGTGCGATGCAATAAAAGAAAACATTTGGATTAAGTTCTTTTTATACTGATAATCCTTTTTCACTTTTTTTCTTTATGCTTATAATAATAGTATGTCATTCTGTCTGTAGAGAGCAGCATTTCAATTCTTTGTTTTAAAGAGATATTCCAAGCAGATTTTCAAATTTTTGTGATTGTGAAAAAGTACGTGATATATGTCTGACCATTATTTCAGCAATTACCCATTAGGATAACAGAATAAATTTCAGGCAGGTAGGCAGGTTTTTTTTTTTAATGTTTTCCATGTTGTGTTTTCTAAAGGGCCTCAGTGACACATTTTTACAAGCGAGGATGAAATCTTGATTACACACTGACCGTGAGCCATTTTAACCTTTGATCTCTATCCAGAAAAGGAGAGAATCAAAGGGACAAAAAAGAAACATACTATTTACTGCTCTTTATTGATTCCGCTGGGGTGCTGAAAAGGTCTTCGGGCATGCCCTTGCCAAAGGATACTAATTTACTCGATCAAGTCTGTCGGAATATCGACTGTGAGTAGGCTGAGCTCCTGCCATTGTGTTTGCTTCAGCAGGGAGCTGGTCTGTAAAACAGGATTACGAGAGGTCAGACAGCCAGTGAAAGGATGTCCATCACTTTCTGGGGCCCAACTCAAAGGGGCGGGGCCTAGAAGACATGATTAAGTTGTTGAGGAGCAGCAGGGAGGGCACGCTGCAGCCTTACCCTTCCAGAATCCACATGCAGATTTGCAGTCTGTTAATCTGTGCGTTTCATGGTTACATAGACACAAATGGCTTTGTTGCAATTACAAAAGGTAATGAAGGAGGACTTATGCAAAAGAAACAAAAACTCTTGAATGAATTGTTTTAAAATGTGCTAAATTATTTTCTAACATCCATCTAGCTTTATTTTTGCTGATGTTTCTCCTCAATTCTGATAATATAACAACTATAAATTCTATACAAAATAACATAAGATCAGGTCAGATTAATTTGCATGAAAACATACACAATTGTTAATTGAAGCAAGGAAAATATCACGTCTGTGTTCATGTCTCTTGACTGGATTCTTGTTAAGAATTGTGCAGAACGAGGAGCTCCTCCTGGATGTTCCTCGTTCTAGATTGATCTGTCAGGGAGAGTGTGCCCCAAAACTCTAAAATAACCTTCTATTATCAATGAAGTTGTCAATAACTGCATTTATATCACAACTTAACACACATTTTTATATGTATGACATTTGTGTTTTCAGCTGAACACATCACAAATATGGACCTGAATTAAGTCTTTAATCTTCCAATTAAAACTATTGGAGACCTGTATAACAAGCCTTAAAGGGCTAAAGAAATTTAAATTAAACCAGGGGAGTTTCTTTTCTGGGTCTTCCACTTTGCTATGCCACTATTTCTGAAAAGCAAAAATGTCCAAATGTGTTAAATTAAATATTTCACATACACATCACTTCAAACCAAGATGGTGGTGATGATGATGGGTGGGGGTCCGAATTCTAATATGCCTTTATAGACCGCTTGCCAGCCTTGAGACAGGAACACTCCTTTCTGTGTCCTGCCTCCCAAGCAAGGTGTTCATCCTTTCACCAATCTTATCAGTAAATAAATCATGACAGTATGAAGAGCAATATGCAACAGGACTAGAGATTGGATAACAGTCCGAAAGGCGTGGCAGACTCTAAAATATTAATGATCCTGATTACTTTCTGCCTTAGCGACAAAAGCTTCTGAAATGCTTCATGACTGGGATGGGCAGCGTTTCAGAGGAGCTGCCACGAAACACATTTAAAATCAGAGGTCACTGCAGAGAAAAAAAGAGAACATATTATCACATCCTCACACATGTGGTCATCTCAGCTACTTTGTTAAATATATGTTGGGATTTTTGTACCTTCCAAAATATTTATATCTGGGGTATAAACTGAAAATGCTCACTAGTTCAAACTTCGGCAAAAATACATGTCTTCATTTCCAGATGGACTCAGTGAGAGAGAACAGACTTACTGCTTGCACTCACTGCTTCAGGTATCCAAGCAAAACTGAAAAAAGCATCATCTAGCTGTGGAGACAAAGACTTGCATTTACAAATTTTAAGTCTTACAAAGTAAAAACAGATAAATGTGGCTCTTTCAGTGTTGAAGCACAATGCACTGTAGGACTAAGTTAACAATGGCTCATGAAACACTCATCAGAGAACATATTATCACATCCTCACATTGTATGTTTCAGAACATTAAAAGCTATGATAACATTTATGCAATAAAATGAGCTTAAATTTTACTAAATTAAATGAAAGAAACACATGGACACACAGAAATCTGTGTGACAGTTTTTTACTGTGCCTTCAAGAAAATTCCCTGACAGTGTAATTAAACTTGGCAGAAACATGTAGTGAAGTCAGTAGGTGCAGACAATCATCCTCAGGATGAATATCACTTTAACAGAGGGTGTTAATTTAGAGGAGGTTTCGATTTGGCATTGTGAGCTTCAAGTTTTTTTTCCTCCACAGACCCTTTTTGGGGGCCCCACTGCAGTCTCCAGATGCCTACTGAAAAGAGAAACATAATGTCGACAAGCCCCCTGACAGAACAGGGCCCCTCTGAATTATCACCCCACTCCTCCTGGCTAATTAAAATTTTGCTTGTAACTTATGTCAGCCATTTGAAGGCTGACAATTCCCTACCTCCCCCTCATTTTAATTTGTGGCACGTGCGCATAAATTGTTACAAAGACCAGTGGCAGGGATACCGGCACAAATTGAATCTTATCTTTAGCTGGTGTAAATGCTCTGCCTCACTCTGGGAGGGGAAGCTTCCTTTAGAGGTCCTTTACTCCACTGAGGACAAGTTGATTGATAAATGCCAAGGAGAATTTGTCAAAGCAACTAGACTGCCCCCAGTAGCATGTCAATATGGTTCATTTAGACTCCCACCAGGCTGAGACTGCCTGTTGAGAGGACATGCTACAGAGACCAGTAGGAAACTATGGGTTCATCAAGGCAGGCGATACTGTTGCTCTCTATACCGGTCACTGTGCTGCAAGAAAGAAAATGGCTAACTCTTGTATGGAGGGATAAAACAGCAGGGAACAGTTTGCTGCATGTGTATGTATGCATGTGTGTGTGTGTGTGTGTGTGTGTGCGAGTGCGTGTGCGTGCATGTGTGTGTGTTTGGAAATGGGGGGTGCATGTGTGTGTCAGTGAAAGACAGAGAGAGAGAAGGAAGAAAAAAGCTATGTGGGATACATAAGTGCTGAAGAGGAGGAGTGAGGGTGATACAGGGTTCAGCATGTGATTGGCTCGGCTCAGCTGGAGAAGCTTTTAGTCCATCTCCAAGCAGCCTTTAGGACAGATGCACTGCCCTGAGCCATAATGTGTGTCTTGCTTCAAATGACAAATGTCACAGTGTAGCATATTGCATTATATATTAAGTAGCAGGAGTCTCTAAGTTATAGGACGCTGCTGCTGCCTGCAGCACTTGTCGCTCTCTAAGCAGACTGGTTTACAACAGTAAATTAGATCCAGACCATAACTTGCTTTTTAATCCTCTCCTTAAATCAATCCCTTGTTTTGGTTAAATCTGGTTGTTAAAAAAACCTCCTTACTAACTATTTTTGTTTACCGATTTTCACAAGTTGACTTAATGCAAATGTTTACTGCTATTCTAACCTTTATAAACCATCTCTTTAATACCATTTTTTAAATTCAGAAAATATTCAGAAAATATTGAATACATGTTATCATAGGTGACGTAATTTATATGTGAAACATGAGCACACACTAATAGAAACGTCTATAAGCAGAGGTGGGGAGTGCATAGTTACATTTACTCAATTGCAATTAATTGAGTAGCTTTTTTGAAAAAGTGTACTATTAGGAGTATTTTTATGTGCTACTGTTTACTTTTGCTTGAGTAGTTTTATTATGAAGTATTGCAACTCTTACTTGAGTAACAGTTCTGGAATCTCTACCCACTGAATGAAAAGCAAACTTTTTCTAATCGAAAATTAACCAGACAAGTACCTTGAGTAATTTCTTGGATGGCTAATTTTATGTTCACTTGAGTAAAACTATGTTGAAGTAAGGCTACTTTTACTTGAATACAATTTTTGGCTACTCTGCCCACCTGTGTCTATTTCTATTTAAAATTGACATTTGTGTTAATTTTTTTTACAGTACAATTGATTATTTCAGCTCCCAAATAGTCTGAGAGAATGTAAGAAAATATAAAGCATTACATTTAAAATATTTAACATAAACAGCCAAATAATTTGAACTATTTATATTTAGATAGTTGTCACATATTGCACTTGTGTTTTTCTAATACTTTGATGTGCACAGAAAGTCATAGGTTAACATTTCCATTTACATGTTAACACAACTAATATTTTGTGTATGTAAGCTTTTGTAGACAAGATATATTTTTGTCAAAACTCTGCCTTTTTCTGAAAATGCAGCCTGAGATATGGCTTTCACTTTGAAGGGTTCACATAGACAGCATATTTTATTCTCCTGTCTACATCAGTTTAGAAACACAAACCACATTGTCCAGAAAACAATGGGAGCAAGCCCTCAGATGCATGTTCAGCACATATAAACCCATCTAGAAAATCCTGAACTTCTGTGGTTCATCAATTCTAAGCCCCACCCTACCTTTCGTCACTGATGGAAGAGGTAACTATCACTGTATATGAACATAACTTAATGTTTTGTAATTGAGACATGATAATGTGTAACTGATAAATGCACCTTGTTGGCTATAAATCACTGATATTCACTTGGTTTTTAACCTTGTGTCCTAACTGTGACCCCTACGAAGCAAGGGAGCTTGCATCACAGCTTTCTTCCAAGCAATTAGGCAGAGTTGATGTCACCTTAGCCTGAAAAGGTGCTGCTAGATTCAGGAGAGACTGACAAGAAATGACTTTTTCACTGAAGGTCCCTCTTGGTACATAAAGCAGACAGAGATAACATTTGACCTACATCAAGGTCTTTTCTGGTCATGTGCTCTACAGAGTTCTCAACAGAAGTGGAAAAGGCTCTAGGGAGCCACATGATGCAATGCTTTCTTTTCTTCAGCAAAAAATGACATTTATCTGAACAAAATATCGACCCAACAGGGTGTACTGATACATTCAGCCCAGTAGATCAGGTGTTTCTAAGACAAATGATATTAGATGTGATTTTATCTTGTTGAGAAAACTGGGAGGAAGAGTGTGTTTATGGGGAGTTTTGACTATTCTTCCAGAAGCTCATTTGTGAGGTCACATACTGATGTTAGACAAGAAGGCCTGGCTTTCAGTCTCCATGCAAATTCATCCCAAAGGTGTTCTATCAGGTTAAGGTCAGGCCAATCAAGTTCATCCACACCAGCCTCTGCCAGGCATGTCTTTATGGACCTTGATTTGTGCTCTGGTGCACAGTCATGTTGGAAGAGGAAAGGGCCAGCTCCAAACTGTTCACACGAAGTTGGGAGCATGGAATTGTCCAAAATGTCTTGGTATGCTGAAGAACTCAGAGTTCCTTTCACTGGAACTTAGGTGCCAAGCTCAGCTCCTGAAAAACAATCCGTTCTGACCTTGTGCCATCAGTTTACATGGTTTATCAGTTTGTCGTGGTCTTCTATCTTCCAAAAACCAAAATTCCAACAAAGGCCGTGGGTGGTAACAGGTGGTTTAATTTGAACACACTTGATTTGTTTTGAAAAAATATATTCTTTATTTCTTGTAAAAAATAGCGACAAAATAATTACTGAAAATGTCCTACAACTTAGCCAAAAATGAAAGTAAACTTAATTTGACGTTTCAAGTATGAAAAAGTGGTAAAAAAAAAAAATCATTTACAAAAACCTCCAGTCAACACACCAAACATTTGCCAAACAATGCCACCAAGCACCCGGAGTGTTTTTAATTACTCAAAATAATGGGAGGGTCTATCCAATTACCAACATAATCTAATCAATTCAAATATACAAATTAATTACAGATTTTGGATCTAAACTAACTTAAATAAATTCTAACCTCCCAAAATAGAAAACTAAATTAGTAGAAACTACAATTCACAAAATTTGCATAAATGACCACATCGCACTTGGTGGCTGAGTTGCTGTCATTCCCATGCAGCTGACAGTTGACTGTGGAATATTTAGAAGCAAGTAAATGTCACGACTGGATTGCACAGGTGGCATCCTATCACAGTTTCACGCTGGAATTCACTGAGCTCCTGAGAGCGACCCATTCTTTCACAAATGTTGTAAAAACAGTCTGCATGACTAGGTGCTTCATTCTATACACCTTTGGCCATGGAAGTGATTGGAACACCTGATTCCGATAATTTGGATGGGTGAGCAAATACCTGTGACAATATAGTACACACACACACACACACACACACACA
>NW_015115818.1:50569-55957 GCF_001443285.1 Poecilia latipinna
AAGAATTTGCATTTTGCACTATTGGATCTTAAGAAGGTTCTAAGTAGAGCTTCACAATGTTAAAGGAAAAAATCAGTGCAAGAGACAAGAACTTTTGAGCAGGGAATTTTCTGAAAACTGCATTTACACTCAAACATGATTTTTTCAGCTGATCAAAAGTTTAAGACCATAGTCTTTAAAAGCCAAAAGCTGTGCAAAAATCTGGATTCCATGTCATTTTCTGTCAAGTCTTTACACTGTCAAGACCTCCTGATGGCAAAAGCAAAAAAGCTCACTGACTTTGAACGTGGTTGTTGAGCTGCATAAGCAAGGCCTCTCACAACGTGCCATTGCAGCTGAGGTTGGAGGCAGTAAGACAGTCATTTTGCATTTTTTAAATGATCCTGAGGGTTATGGAACAAAAAAGTCAAGTGGTAGACCCCAAAAAGTTTCACCAGCTCTGAGCCGCAGGATCCGATTGGCTGTCAGACACGGGACGATCCTCTACCCAAATTAAGGCCATTACTGGTGTTGACTGCAGCCCAATAACCATCAGACAGCATCTGTGAGAGAAGGGCTTCAGAAACAAAAAACGTCTTCAAAGGCCACGTCTTCAACGCCACAAAATTGCCCGTTTGGACTTTGCAAGGGTGCACCAAACATGGGACATTGAAAGGTGGAAGAAAGGTGTCTTTTCTGATGAGAAAAAATTTAACCTTGATGGTCCTAATGGCTTCCAACATTACTGGGATGACAAGGAGATCCCACCTGAGATGTTTTCTACGCGGCACAGTGGTGGGGGCGCCATCATGATTTGGGGTGCGTTTTCCTTCAATGGAACAATGGAGCTTCAGGTTGTGCAGGGGCGTCAAACAGCAGCTGGCTATGTGGAGATGTTGCAGTGGGCATCCCTCATGACTGAGGGCCCTCGTCTGTGTGGTAATGATTGGGTTTTTCAACAGGACAATGCTGCAGTTCACAATGCCTGCCTGACAAAGGAGTTCTTCCAAGAGAATAACATCACTCTTTTGGACCATCCTGCATGTTCCCCGGATCTAAACCCAATTGAGAACATTTGGGGATGGATGGCAAGGGAAGTTTACAAAAATGGACATCAGTTCCAGACAGTGGATGCCCTTCGTGAAGCCATCTTCAACACTTGGAGCAACGTTCCCACTAGCCTCCTGGAAACACTGGCATCAAGCAACGATTGTTTCGAATCATCAACAAGAATGGTGGAGCTACTCATTACTAAGTCCTTTTTTTTGACACTTTGATTTCTGTTTTGGGGGGTTTTTGGGGTTTTTTGAGCTATGGTCTTAAACTTTTGATCAGCTGAAAAAATCATGTTTGAGTGTAAATGCAGTTTTCAATTAATTCCCCGCTCAAAAGTTTTTGTCTCTTGCACTGATTTTTTTCCTTTAACATTGTGAAGCTCTACTTAGAACCTTCTTAAGATCCAATAGTGCAAAATGCAAATTCTTGCAATTTTTTGACTGGTCTTAAGATTTTGTTCAGGAGTGTATCAGTGTTGTATATGACCAAGTTGAGTATATATGCTAAATCTACTTTTTAAATTCATTTTAACCTGGCAAATTGAAGTTAATTAGCCTTTACTCAGGATCTGGCATAACACTGCTTATTATGGAAGCTGTACTTGTTTTGGTCTGATAGAGACATTGTGGAAAATTTGGACAAATGAAGGAACAAAAGTTTTCCATTTTTAGCTGAAGTGTACATCTTTAACTTCAAAAACAACTGCACAATTAAATGGTTCTATATTTTTGACTGTCATGGTGTTGCTGCATTGCAACATAACATTAACATTTTACAATAGGCTGTGTTTTAGACAGAATTTGGCCCCATCCCCTTTATTTGTCCTCTGGCTTTGAAAGATAAAATAACTGAGTGTGGGAAGTTGAGGGGAAGACAGGAAGTAAAGCCTTCTTCTCTGCTCAGTCAAATTCTGTTTGCTGTCAGACTGAGGCACACTGCAATTATCAGACTGAATTGTGCCTGTAGACCATAATTTGTTTTTCCTTTATTTCATGAGGTTCTGGTAATTTAGTTTGTGCTATTAACATATGCCAATTAGATGTTATAATTACAGTTTTCACTGTATCACTTTTTGCCGTCACTGAAAAGATGTAATACTGCTATTAGGGGAGAACAGAGCCAACTTAATATTACCTATACAGACTTGCAGCTTTATTGTTTAGAATTCCAGAGGGTTGAAATGTGATGAATATATTTAATTCGGAAACAACTTAAATATTGCTAGAAAATGGATAAGAAACAGGAGTCTGGATTTAGATAACCTGTCATTAATCTATCAATTAATCATTCAAGTTTATTTGTATAGCACATTTCAACAACAAGGCAGTTAATAGTGCTTTATATAATAAAAAACACAGCAATACTGGTTGTATTTATTTATTGTCACTGATTATGTAAAAAAAAACAACCTTTTTAGTCATGATTTAAAACATTTATTTCTTGTCAATATATTTCGGAGAGGCAATAATTTTTCTCAGATCTTTTACTATGTTTTCCTTCTTGCTTAATAAGTTATCTTGTGGTGGATTCTGTGGTGGGTTGTGTTTTACACATACGATTGGATTTCAATACTTTTACAGGCCCGATCATATAGGCATTAAAACTTAAGAATTTGTACCAGATTTAAATACCGAACTGTTATCTTGAGAAACAATAAGACATAAATGAGACCTTAACTAGTCATTATGAAAGTAAATTAAATGGAAGTAAAAGTTGTAATAAAACTGAAATCAAATTAAACAGGAAGAAAACCGATAACTCATAAGAGTACCCATACTGGAAGCAGGAAAAAAGTGAAAAAGGAGCCAAAGCTCCTTCGACAAGCTGTCGAAGGAGCCTGTAATGAAAGATTTCTTATAATTAGCAATAAAATTATTATAATTTTATAATAAAATTATAATTGCCCTTGTACAGACTGATCAGCTACTTTCATCTCAGTGTAGCCACATGAGAACAAGTGAATTTTGAAGAATTGCTGCTGAAATCACTGCATTAGCTTAGTTTTCCAATTGGTTGCTACAAACACGTGACTATGCGTCAAATGATTACCAATCATAACTCCAAACAAGAGTTTGTATCTATCACTACTTTACATCGTAATGACCTCTGCAACATCATGAGTTCTTGACAAGAATATTGTGTTTAGAGATGTAGCATTCAGCTTCTATGCACCACAAATCTGGAACAATCTTCCAGAAAACTGCAAAACAGTCGAAATGCTAACTTCCTATAAATCTAGACTAAAAGCCTAGTTTAAAGTTTAGAATTGCTTTTGAAACATCACAAATGAAATGAAACGATCAACAATCTGATGTGTAACAATGGTATTTGACAAAATGTAATGCTTCAGTTGACTGTGTGTTCTATGACTTTGTATTTTGTGTTTTATAATGTAAACATAAACACAACTGTTGAACTGTTTAAACTGCATTTTGAACTGCCTTGTTACTGAAATGTGCTATACAAATAAAATTGACTGATTGATTTATTGATTTGAACAGATTTAAAGAAAATCACAGGCTTCAAGGTGAGAAGTTTCAGTTATTATAAAGAAAGACTTATAATAATTATCTCAGACTAAAACAGACTCAATTGTGAAAACCTGTTTAAAACAAATCTGGTTTGCTTCCCTCTCTTAGTGTGGTTCAATGCAAATAAATTAACACAGAAATCACACTAGAGCCCAGACACAAACCTCCGTAGTTACTTTGTAATGTTATTATTTTGTTCCCCCGTTCCCTTTCTCCTGCTATCATTCTCCATGTTCTCAACTCATTAAAGAGTTGTAACAAACTTTTGAGATTTGTTAAAAATGCCAATTATTTATTATTTTTTAAGGTTTTGTTGGCTCTAGTGGCCTTTATTTGAAAGTAGTTTGATAGGAAAGAGTATGAAGACATGCAGCAAATGTCACCAGGCCAGGAATCAAACCTGCAACCACCAGCATGAGGACTAAGGCCTCAATTTGCCCCTGTGCCACCACAGCACCCAAAAATGGCAATTATTTTAAGACAAATCCTAGTTGGAAAAGTAAAAAAAAATGTTAAAGCCACTAACCAGAACACTTGCATCAAACCATAAACAACTGGGCACTAACTGTGGAAGGATAATGAGTTACAGCTGCCACTATGCACTTGGGTTAAAACTCACCTGAACATGTTTGCAGGGAGTGCTGCTGTCAGCAACCCTTGGTTATGTTACAAAAATCAGACCTTTATGAGCAGGAGAAAATGTGGTTGGAGTCCATAAAATATTGAGCTTGTTTTGAAATGTTTTTTTGTAGGTCATGGTGGATTCCAAATTTCAGCCAGCTTTTTCACATCTACAGTATATGTTCATTGAAGCATGTTCATTGTTTGATATTATTCAGAAAGGAATCTTGAGTACTAATGACAGAAAGTCAACTGGTAAATTGGTGCATTTTTGTTTCCAGAAAGCCATCATTAAACTCAGCCCCACCCTGATAAATGCTGCTGTCACCAGGAGTCAGTGCTCACATTCCACACACTCCATACACAAATCAATATTTGTGGTGAAATACACTTCCCTTAGCCCTGATTAGTTAAATGACCCTTGTGTTTGTGTTCAGTCAGGACTTTGGTAGGCCACATGCTCAGCTGTGGCCTTTCCTCACAGTGAAGAATACCTACCATGCTTGGCAACCAGCACTTTACCATGTTTATTCATTCAGCCATAATGTTATCAGTTAAATTACCTATGTGGCAAAGTCAAATGCTAGCAAGATTTAAACATAAGTTAGCTATCAATATCAGTTTTTATTTTTAGGATTCTTTTCATGATAGCAGGACAAAAAGTATATATATATATATATAATTTTATTTTATTTTTACTCAGTGACCATGACAGAGCTGAGAGAAATGTAGACTTATATCAGTTATGTCTGGCTTCTTCCGACCATCTAAAGGACCTCAGCTGTATTGGCCTATCTAAATGCCCTTAGGTGTGTGTGTTCATGTGTGTGTGTAGATGGCTCTATATTACCTCTCACCTGTCGATTTCATGAGACAATTATTCAGCTATTGTGCATGACATAGCTGTGGAATTTACAGAAGTTAACTGCAAAATGTACAGTTATGTAACCAGAGGTTCAGTTTGTACTCCATATTTTGAGTATTTATGTTCTCCTTGATCAAAATTAAGTTTTGAGTCACTCAGTGGTAGCGTCCAGGATGATACCACATTCTTATTTGAGATGGATAAACAAAAAAGGGTAACACTTTATTTGAAGGGGTGTGAATAAGACTGTCATGACACTGTCATAAACATGACATAGCACCTGTCATGAACATCAGTAAGTCTTCATGAATATTTGACTGTTGTCATACAGTGTCA
>NW_015115819.1:3444-19583 GCF_001443285.1 Poecilia latipinna
CCACCATCATCATTATCATCATCACCATCATCACCATCATCACCATCATCATCACCATCACCATCATCATCACCACCATCATCATCATCATCACCACCATCATCGCCATCATCACCACCATCACCATCACCATCATCATCACCACCATCATCATCACCACCATCATCATCATCACCACCATCATCACCATCACCACCATCATCATCATCATCACCACCATCATCGCCATCATCACCACCATCACCATCACCATCATCATCATCATCACTTTCCCGTTTCTGCAGGAAAGCTGCTGAGTCTCAGTTAAATCATCAAAGTTTCTTTCATCAGTTCAGTTTCTCACGTCTCTGTGCATCGATCACTGCGATCCAAAGGTCACCAAAGGTCAAGTCCTGCAATCTGCTCCTCTGTTCTACTTTAAAAGCCTTTTTGCTCGTCACATGAATGAAGCTGTTTGGTCTGAAGAGCCGCCGCCGCTCTCAGCCGCTCTTCCCTGGATGAGCCAGACGATTGGACCGTCAACAGAAACACCAAGAACGACGTTTTATCGACGGAGAAATGGAAGAACGTGAGAAAACGTTTCAACACTTTTTATCTTCTCCTGATTGAACTTTAGCACTTTTGAACTGGAAATACTGATTTGTGCCATGATGGATAGAAGAAGGCCTAGTCCAAACATAGATCTATGAAAACTAAAACATTTTAAGGTGCTTTGGCTTTTCATCCACACAAAAACTCAGCTTAATATAAAAACTGATTATTTATAAAAACTCAGAACAAAGTGGGGATTGGAGGAAACTTTGGAGATTTTTAAGTTGTGTGCCAATATTTCCACATAATTGATTTTACATGATTCCCAATCAACATCATCTTGTGTTTTAACAGTTTTATAATCTAATACGCTATTTAAAAGTAGCTCAACATACAAATGAACATCCTGGTGCCGTGGTTCCTAACAGGAAGTGGTGATTGTTCTGAAGCACTCTGATTGGCTGACAGGTTTCAGCTTTGAAATGTAAATTAACCACGTTTCCATCTGCTGGTGTGGAAGAGTCAACCAGGCTCCACAGCGCCCCCTAGCATCATTACAACCACCTGTAGAATTTGGTAAAGGAAGTCACTATTCAAACCTGCTAAATTAATTTTTATCTAATTTTCTCAACAGTTCAGAATAAACGGTAAACTGTACGGTTAAACATGGCGTCCCTCAGGGTTTTCTGTTTGGCCCACTTTTTTTTCTTTCTTAAACTTTTTCTCTTTGATCAGTAAAAATAAGACAATCATTTCTAAATCTGCAACGTCATTGATAGTATATATTGTTAAACATTTTTAAATTCTTATAATTATACTGTTTCTGCTAAGTTCCAGTATTTTCCAGTGAAAAATAACCAATCGCCAAAACAAAAACGATTTGATTTGTTTTGACAGCTTCATGTTTGACAACAAGCACAGATTCTGCATCAATCGGCCATTTTGGATGTCAGTATTAACATTAAGCCAAAATATAATCATGCCCTGTCCCTGTTCTCTCTGTGTAAACCCTGTATGCTGCATTTCAGTGTTATAGGTCGTGTTACAGGAGTTAAGTTCATTATTAAAAGTTGAAACAGGAAGTAAGTGAGTCAGTGAGCCTTGGTTTCATCTTACAGCTGGAGGGAGAGGAACTCGGTGGAGTCATTACAGACTGTTTTTATCCTCACCACAAAGATGGATTACAGCTTCTACACGACAGCCTCCGTCTCCACCGACGGCTGCAGATGGACAACAACTCACAGCCGGAGATGCTCAGAAAACTGAAACAACTGAACCTGAAAAAACTGATCGCTCTGTCCAACAACACTGCATCTAATGTGGTTTTTATTCCATTCATGTCAGTTTTTGTCAACAACTATAAAACCAGACTGATGAAGAATCAAAAAAATGATCCAGAGATGAAATCCAAACATTTAGTTTAAGTTGCGAGGAAAGAAATGAGATGAGAAAAAGAATAAAGTCGAATAATACGAGAACAAAGTCCTAATATTATTGCTTTAATCTTGTACCACTTTATTTTTGGAATACATTTTTATTTTTTCTTTAGTTTTTCCCTAATACTCCATTGTAGGATTTTTCTTAAAGCTCACTCTAGTTGGCTCTCCAGTAGCAGTCAGTCTTGCATCGCATCTAAAGAAGCCTCTGACTGAAGACTATCATGACATGCTAGCAGCTCCACGTTCAGGCAGCAGAATAACATGTCCTGCATAACAACACCATCAGCTCTGCTAATCCACCTCCTTTGCTCTTGCCGCTCCTCCTTAAATCTCGCCCAGCTTTTGTCGGCCATCTTGTTACGCCTGGCATAATTAGAAATAAGGGGAGAAATACTTTTTCCTGGACTTCCAGTCTGCCTTGTTAGTTTTTCCTTTTGATTTAAATCTGTCTCCATTTTCCCAGCATCTCTCCTTCCTCCTCCATCATCTTCATCATCGTCTCCTCCTACCTTCAACGTTCCCAGCGTCTCTCCTCTTCTTCCCTCTGTGTCTTTATTGCACCATTACCACTTAAGCCCTGGTATCCATTACACAGAGGGCACATAAGTGCAGGGTAAGTAATAAAGTCGCCCTTCAAACGTACACTCCACTGCTTGGCGCCGCCGCTTTGGACGCCGCGGCTCTCCGTTTGGGTCCGGTCGTTAATCAGCTCGTTAATGTCGGCGACTTTTTCACGACCGCTGGCCGTCGCTTCATTCCGACGTCTGCCCTCTCCACAATTTACCCGAAAGACCAAGATTTAATGCACAAGTTTGAGTTTGATTGGAGATTTTCTCCCAGGCGTATCAGGGTCAAAAATATTCATACACCCCAACTGAAACGTTGCCCACAGCATGATACTGCCACCACCGCGGTCTGTTGGAGCCATTTACAAGCAACTGGAGACTGAGAGGATATCGCTTCGGGGTGGGGATGCACCGTTGGACATTTGGGCCAATATCAATATCCAAATGGTTTTTGGCTATTTTGTTGGTGGAATACCGAAAACATTTTACTGGAGTGAGAGTAAAACAGTATCTGGTAAAAAGTCGACTCGAGTACTGAGTAACTGATCAGATTATCAATCATTCAATATTTAAAAATTACATCATCGTTATAAAGTTTTAAGGATGAAAATGACAATAATTCATACAAGTAGCAAAAGAAAAAATGTCCAAATCAGAATCTGCAGGTTTGTGTCTGAGTTTGGTGACATGTTGGTTTTTCACTCAGTGGGAGAAAATCCAGACATTTTACTCAAGTATGAGGAGAAATACTTCATAATAAAAGTACTCAAAGTACAGCGTAGTAAAAATACTTAAAAACAAAGTTACTCAAGTAAATGTAACTGGTCACGACCCAGTTCTGCCAATAATCAATATTTACTAGAGACGAACCGATCCGATATCGATGTCTGGGAATCTGTAGCATCAAACGATTGATGGAGAAACGGGACAAACATGAAGTCGTCTGACCAAAACGACCAGAACGTTTGGAGTCCAGAAACATGGGGTTCCAACAGAACACTGATCAGAAACACACATCAGAACCGGTTCTGGATCGGATGAAGCAGGATTTCAGGTTCTGGAAGAACAGATCTAACTTTCAGGAGCATTGAGAGATAATTTTCTAAATCCTGATGATCAATCAAGGCTGCGTTCATCATGTCTGGATGATCAAGTCTCGTTTTTTTTTGCTATGATGTACGGAGGCACCGACTGAACAACTTCCTTAATGTTGGCCCATATTTGCGTATGAAACCGAACATATGTTCCTCCACAAAGTTAGACTTTTCAGACTAAAATCGGCTTTGGGTCGGCTCAAACTGCAGGTCTTGATGCTGAATTACAATTTATTTATTTATTTTTTTGCTAAAATCCTGACATCCTTAACTTTGGTAAATCAGCGAACGGCTGATTTTTACATGTGAAGCTGATTTTTTGGCACCAAAAAATCAGATTTTAGATAAACGTAAACAACGTCAACCTGTCACTTGATTTTTGTTTGAAGGCATTTGAATTGATAAAGTCTTTATAAATATGGTTTTAGATTAAATGAATTGACAGCTTTCCCTAAATGAACATTAAACGTCTCTTTCTGGCCCAAAGCTTTGAGTCGTGACTGAAACCCTCCATCCTGACAGACGCAGCGAAGGGCAGCAGCGCGTCGGCCTGGCGAACACATGGATGCTCATATCTCTGCACTCAGACACACACCAATATTAGCACTTAGCAATCAGCACCGTATTACCCCGTGTGTGTGTGTGTGTGCGTGTGTGTGTGTGTGTGTGTGTGTGTGTACGTGTGTGTGTGTGTGTGTGTGGTCGTACTTAATGCACCACCATGCTTTCCTCCTCCTGATTTGAGAAGATAACCGGAAATGGAGCAACAAACTGAAGCCACTTTGTTTCTGGTTCTCTCTGGTCCAGCGTCCGGTTGATTCTCCTTCAGCTAACAGGAGTCGTGTTTGAGAATCAGCAGAATCAGAGTCCAATAAAAACAATAATTAGGTTTAAATGTTCCAAATTTGCCAGTTCTTCCTCGTGTCACTGCAGAAACGCGTCCTGCTGCTTCATGAATACGAAACTTTAATTCTGTTTCCTCCTGATTTTAGAATGCTAATCCGCTAACGGGGAAGACCTTTTGTTTTATTAGCGCTTTTGCTAACATTGTGAACATTTTGTGCACTTAGAAATTTATATTTCTGGATGTAAATTGTAATGTCAAAATTAAATTGTTGTTCAAGGGTTGTAGTCTTTCAATGCAGATATAATTTGAATTGCATTTGGCGTTTTAACATAAGTTTCTGCTAAAATAACATGTTGGTATAGCACATTAGCATTAGCCTCCACTAAATACCATGTTGGTATAGCACATTAGCATTAGCCTCCACTAAATACCATGTTGGTATAGCACATTAGCATTAGCCTCCACTAAATACCATGTTGGTATAGCACATTAGCATTAGCCTCCACTAAATAACATGTTGGTATAGCACATTAGCATTAGCAACAATGTGACTGGCAACTCAGCGGTTCCACAGCATGATGCTTCCCCTACCATGTTTAAATACATTCTTAGCTTAGAAAGTTTAACTTTGACTCCTTCAAACTTCTTGTCACTGTAGCAAAGTCAAACTCAATATTTCAGGTTTTATGATCAGTTTCTGAGACTTTTTGAACACAAAATACTGAGATAATTTAGGAAAGCCTCAAATAAAATGAATGAATTCATATATTTCCAGCTGATGTTACAGAGGAACAAAGAGTGAGTGTAATCTCTGAATGCATGTGTGTGTGTGTGTGTGTGTGTGTGTGTGTGTGTGTGTGTTGGGGACCTTTGTCCGGTGATGTCACTACAGACTGTGTGGACATAAAGATCATACACTGATAAACCATCTCTGCCCACAGACACACACACACACACACACACACACGCGCTCAGTAATGTATCTCAGCTTGTTTACCAGGACAAACGCGTTGACCAATCACAGCCACTCGAGGCTCAGTGATGTCATCGAGCCGATGAGGAAATGGCCTCAGAGGAGGTTTGATGTCATCCGCCTCCCTCCTTTTTTATCCTCCATGTTTTTCTGTTTTCTCTCCTCAGCTCAGTTCCTCGGCTTAGCAAACATTTAGACTGGAATAAAAACCTGATTATTGTTTTATTACTAAAATTTAACTAAATTTGAGTTTAAAAACAACTAATAAATTCAGTTAATGGAGACATTCTATTTAGATCTCAATAATTTTTGTTTTGTTCAATTTTTATTGTGATTTAATTTAATAATAACAGCAAAAGTTACAATTACTGCGTGTTTTATTTGGGTAATTATGGCAAACCACCAGAGCGGCATCCCAAAAAAGGGGCGGCATTGTTCCTTTTTTAAAAAATAAACAAGTTATCCACAAGATGTGCTACAAACAAGGTTTCTGTTGCTATTTTGTGAGCTGACTACATAAGGAGTGTGTGAACAGCTGAAGCGTTTTAGAATAAACAGATTTGCTTTTTGATGATGTCAGAATAAACACCTTCTTCTTCAAGTCTGGAGCCAAACTACATTCAAAATTTAAAAAATATTCAGTTTGCAACATTTTAAACTCAGATTTTTGTCACAATTTTATGTGACAGAACAGAAAGTGGTTTTTTGAAGAAGTATGAAATAGTATAAAGTTAGAGTATAGTATCGTTGTTTAGTTGAGATTGATGATTGATCTTGCTTCTTTTGTTTTTCTTTTTGTTCTTTTCTTTTTTTTATCACAGAAGACAAATCAAAATTTCTTTTTTTTGTTTTGATTCAGAGTTGAGGAAAAAGGGGCAGATGCTATAAGATTTTTTCTTCTTTCTGCTACCTTTCATTTCATTTTTTTCAAATACATATGTAGTATGTTTGTCAGTGTATATATTTGTGAAATGTATACAGATGGATATGTAGGTATGTATGGATGGAGGTGTATTTTCCTTTTTTTTCTTTTAATTTTTGTATACTAAAAACTGTTAGAATGTTTTCTTTATTTTTTTTCTTTTTTTTCTCTGTATTAAATGAAATGAATAAATTTTTAAATAAAAAAAATAAAAAAGTGATGATTTTCTGCTTATAGATAATGAAAACATAACATTAAAAATTTTAATATTACGTCAGACTAAATGAAAAAAATATTTTATTGGTTGGAGAAGAAGAAAATTATAATTTTTTGCTAATGAAAATATACAATTAAAAATTAGAAAACTGCATGAAAAAAACTCTTTTTTTTCTCCCAACAGAAATATGGGCTTAATGAAAAGTAGGTTTAATGCCTGGCTAAAAGGTATTTTTAAAATTAACTGTTTTAATGTTTTCCTTCATCTGAAAAAGGAAGATGGCCGCCGAGGGAAAATCCTGCAGAAACGTTCATCTGGGCTGGAAAAGCAAACATCTGTGTGGAGGTTCAGGGAAAACATTCAGTAACTTTTAACCTGCTGACTGTTGACAGTGAGGATAACGCTCTGTTTGGACACGCCACACACACACACACACACACACACACACACACACACACACACACACACACACACACACACACACACACACACACACACACACGAAGCCTGACTAATAGCTGATGAGTTAACGGGTTTGTTTCTTATCAGCGGCGGTTTTTGGAAACCAGAAGCCGTCGACTCTCTGGGCGTTCTGCTCCGTCAGAAAACACGGTCCAGGATCAATAAGTCGTATCGTAACGTGATTGATCCGAAGGAGCTCGTTGGGCTATAAACGGACATCCTGGCAAACCGCTCACCGCCGTGTTTGTCTCCCAACGATCCGTGGAAGCTGATCCGAGTCGATCGGGTTTCCTGCTTCCCCCCGCGACACGAAGCCGGGCAGAAAACACAAAATAAAGGATCATACTGGTCATATTTTCTGTTTCCTACACTCTGAATTTAATTAACACAGATTTAGGGCTGAAAGGACTCATTGAATTAATTGTGATTAATCAAATTAATCGAGATTAATCGGATATTTAAATAATCGTTAGCTAATTCAGTCATCAATTAATCATGAACCGTTGTAAATAGACCCAAAAAAAAGTAAAACAACACATTCGGAGAAGTAATTAAGCCTAAAACTGCACAAAATATACATCAATTTTGCATTTAAGATGAAAATAAACGTTTTTGTCTGTAATATTGCAGTAATCATCATCTAATTTAGTAATCAATTAATCGTTAAGTGTCTACACAGACCCAAACAAACACATTTTCTGAAAATAAAACAACACATTCAGAGCAGTAATTAAGCCAGAACTGCACTAAAAACATACAGATTTAACATTTAAGATGAAAAACTTTCTCCCAAACCAGATGAGTTCTGACTAAAAACCAAATTCTCCGTATTTATTAGCATCTGTGGCGTTTTTTCCTCCAACTCGATCCCTCTCCTGCTAAACCTGTCTCCATTAAAGGCTGTAATATCTACAATTGGATCTCATCCATCCAATATGAAACGTAACCCAATAACAGACAGATTCGGCCTAATGAATCTGGTTATGTGGAGCAATCAAATCGAGGAGGATTCCCTTCAAACCCATCCGCCTGATACGCATCAAAATGGCTGCTTTTTAATGCTTTTACTGACAAATCTGGAGGAGGTGAGCAACAGAGGAGCCACCATCTGACCTCTGGAAACTGATTTTCTGTCTCTGGATATTTGGGTTTTACTTTTCCAGATAAAATCTGGTAGAACCTCTGATATTATTGTTTAATATCACTGTCGATTTATTCGCATTCTGGCATGAGCTCCAGAATCGAGGACAATAAGAGGTGCAGGTGAATCCTGGAGGAGTTTGATTCCAGTTATTTATGTGTCCGAGCATGCTCAGTAGCACAGACGTCTGTTAAATGAAACCATGAAGGAGAAATCCCTCATATCAGCTACAAAGCACGGTGGTAGAGGAGTGATTCCTGAAGAAATCTAAAGGTACGGCAGACCATTTTATCATAAAATCTGCTTCGTTTAATTGTAATTATATTCCAGATATCTAAAAATGAGCTAGCCTGAATGATAATTTAAAGGTGACCTCTTACTCTTCCTTGATCAGGTCTAATATCTATAAAATAAAATAAAAAACATGCATACAATTATATAATTGTACATCTTTGAAAAGCAAAAGTGGAGCCTTCTACACAACCAACAAGAAAGCAGCAAATGATTTCTGGATTATAAGTCAACAGCAAAACACTCATCTTTTCCAGCAGCCATTGTACAGCGCATACAGCGGTAAACCCAGCTAACCAAATATGCTGGAGCTCAGGTTAGGTTGCTAGGTAACGGGCGGAACTCTGCTGGGGTTGCTAGGTAACAGGTTGAGGGGCAGTGCCTGCTGATCTGTGACGTTACATTTGGGAGGTTTTTAAAACAGCTCATTTTCCAGACACCAATTTTTGTTTTATTTTTGTGGTTTTTTGAAGCAGTAGAAACCCGAATGGAAGAACTAAAACATGCAAAGTGTTAAATTTGCATAGCAGCTTATTTTATACATGATTAAAAATACATTAAAATGCAAACAAAAGAATGAAATGTGTTAACATTTTCTTGCCTAAAATGTAAAAACAGCAAACATTTATGGATTTGTAGCAAAGCATTTCATCAGGAGCTGAAAATCACACCACACTGATCTGCTGGTTTCTTGTATTAACCAGTTATTAATTAAATAGCTAAAGGTGACTGGAGATTTATTTACAGATTTTGAACCAGTTGAAGCTAAAACTGCCACTTGAGTTCTGGATAAAACAGACAAAAGTTTTTTATGTCTTAAATGTAAAATGTACATATTTTTTGTACAGTTTTATATTAATTATTCTCTGAATATGTTGTTCTGGTAAATTGTCTTTTTAAGTCTACTTACTCCAGTTTAATTCTTTAATCAGTTACAAAATTAGCTGATGATTATTTCAATAATAGATTATTCACGATTAATCGTTTCAGCCCTAATTTACCTGCGTTAATATTTGATGTTTCAAGGTGAAGTTTGACTTTTGACCCTTTAAAACTCTGTTTGTTGTTCTTGAATCATTTTATTAGTAAAAAAGAAGATAGAAGATTAAAAGCATTTTATAATTTAAGACGAGTCAATATATATAAATACATATGAGGATAAATTATGTATATTTTATGAACTTAACCAGATGAATGTGTGCTATAGGAAACATTGGAACAATAAAGTTGCATTAATTTATGAGAGAAAGAACTTTAAGATGCAATAAAAGCTGCAGAGTGGATCCTTCCTTCCATGATGCGTTCAAGTGCAGCTCGTCTCTCTGTTTTTTTTACTTTTGTTGTCGTCCATCACCCCCTCCCCCCGCCCCCCCCTGCTCTTCCAGGAACCGGTCTGGATCAGGTTCCTGCAGATCAATGGAGATCTGGGTCCGCACCGTTTACGTTATCGTTGCCAGTATTAATGCTCTTTTAATCTGCTCGGGATTACAGCCATCGATCCACGTCATCTATCTGCCCCGACTGCTGCCTCACACACACACACACACACACACACACACACACACACACACACACACACACACACACACACACACACACACACTTCAGGGAAAACGCCGTGTGAACGGAGAGCAAGAAGGACGACAAACACGTACGTTTCTGTTCGATATCGAAATCTGACCGTAAACGACTTCATCGATTCCAGAGATGAATCAGAACATTTACATGAAACATGAAACACTCAGGAACATAAACACACCGAGACCAGAGAAAATAAAATCACTCATAATGTAGGTTTACTCTAGTACGCTCTCTAATTAAATGATTAAATTAAATAAAAATACAAATATGCAATATGTAAAAGAAGACATTAAAAACTAACTCTAAAGTCAAATATTTTTAAAATTATTAAATCAAATCGACTTAAAAGAATACTAAAAAATAGTAAAAAATAAAAAAAATATAGTTTTAAAATTAAAAAAATATGAAGTTTAGGAAAAATAAAAATCTAAATGCTTCAACATTTCATCCTTGGGGAGAAACTTGTGCTGCCAGCTGTCAAACAGGATGAATAGAAAATATATTTATATATACTTTATATATTAAAGTATATATTAAATACATAAAAACAAAAAGGAAAAAATATCCTTGTGTATTTAAAATATTAACAGGATGAAATTAGTAAAAAATAATTATAAACAAGGAGTTTCTTGCTTTATTTCTGTCAAAATGTGATAAAATAATCTCATTAGTGTTTTATCAAACTTGACGTCGTAAACGGTGGAAACATTTGAAGTGTTTTGTGTTGGACTGTGATCTGCTGCTGCCTCAACCTTCATCATTTCATCATTTCAGCTGAACTGTGACACCAAAGAGGCAAAGGAAACAAAACGGAGACGGACGGCCAGATAGATGAAGGTCAGGAGGAAAAAAACTATAAATAAATAAAAGTGCTTTTTCTAACAGGATGAGTCTGTAGTAGAAACCTGGGTTTGCATTAAAGGCTGACCTGAAACAAAGCTGGGAATATCTGGGAGGTTTAATCAAAGTAAAATCACTAATTAAAATTAACACAGATCATTAAATCACATCCAAACAAACAGAAATATTTTATGTTAAACATATTTTATCTTTTACCTAAAACATTCTAAGAATGATACTATAATAATCCTATAATTTTTTGTCTTTTTTTGCCTTAATATTTAATTTTTCTATCAACACACCATGTATTTAACAGAGTTTGTGTTATTGTTCCACATCTGTCACTATTTCAGGTCTTTGTCTACAAAATGGTTGGAGAAAACTGAAAAAATACATCAAACATGAGGAATGTTGCCTCTCTTTTAGTTGTAACGTAATCTACAATGTTAATGAAATCAGCCAAAAACAAACAAACAAAAAAACAATCTTTAGAGATTATATCGGGATTTTGCTGACAGGAGAGAAAACTCCGTCATGTTTGGAGCTCCGTAGCTCAGTCGTACTTTTCAGTTCAAAGTTTAAACGTCTGTCAGAAAGTTGGACTTTACTCAGCTGAACTGGTTCTTTGATCACTTTAACAGTTTTCACTCAATCTCAGTTTAAATTTGATGGTTTTAAAACGGATCATTTAATCTGAACGTGATGATGTCACTGAAGTCTGTGAAAATATTCTGAAATGTTTGATTGAAGCTGCCTTCATGGCTGCAGCTTTACCTCCACATGGATGTGTTACACATCGAACTGAGGGTATTTCTGTCTACTTTCAGCCGGTGCGTCTCTCACTGCTGTAGGACCTGCGGTTTTCTGCCAGACCCTCCCAGAAAGCAAACAAGGTTCTAATTCAGTCTCATTAAAGATCAACTCACATTTTTCTTCTAAAACTAAAACTTGAGCCTCTTTGTCCTGTTTGATCTCACAAACAAAACACTACAGACATAAAATGAACCAGGATCTTCTGAAACTCAGTTTAAGAATATTTATGATACATTAGCACTAGTATAAAACTATAAACTGTGTTAATTTGTGTTTCTGTTTCCTCTCCTTCATAAAACTGCTGATGTTTCCGGAAAATTCTTAAATCGCCATAGCAACCGGCGGCTTAGCGTTGTCATAGTTAACCCTTTAACTGCATTTAGTGTCAAATATGTCCCGCTGACACTGAATCTATTTATTTCAGCTTCCAAATATACTTTTATTTTCTTAATCTCTTAGATAAAAACATTCAGGAATAATTTAAGGTTATGTGCAAACAGAAAAATCAGCGACTCTTTTTATCTTAAATGGAAAATACAAATATTTTGGCTTAATTTCTACACTGTGTTTTTCTTTCAGCAATTGGCTTTTTTCTTGCGTCTGTATACTCAAGCTAGCGATAAATTTATTAGCTGACAGTCATTTCAGTAATCAATTAATCACGATTAATCGGATTAATCGTTTCAGCCCAAATACGAATGTTTGTCTGATTATCTGAATATTTAACAGAAGAAACCTGATCAGCAGCCGACAGAAACAATGCAGAGGGAAATATCTGAGCAACATGAAAACAGATGCAGCAGATTCAGATTTTATCTGGAAAACATTTTACATCTTTCCAACACAAAGCCGTGTGTCTCCTCTCCCCTCCGTGACTTTAGAGTCCGGGTGTCACGTTTGATTTGACCGGCCTAATAAAGCTGCGACAGAACCATTTTCTCATCTGAGCCCGGCCGCTCTCGGCTCGCCAACAGCTCCGCCGCTGCGCCCTAATTGATGTGGACAGTCAGAAAGGAAAATCACTGCAGCGCTGCTCTCTCTGGCCGTGTGGAGCGACAAAACATTTTAAACTGTTTATCATGAAATGTAAACACAATATGAGCCTGAAACTGATGATTATCCACATCTGCACCTGATAACAACATGACGTTCACCTGACTCTTTGCTGCTTTCAGTGCATTTTTCAGATGCATTTAAATGAAATAATTTGCATTTGTAACACCAGATAACTCTTCAAGATACGTGAATCAAGCTAAAATGCTAAATAATAGTTCTACAGTCAATCTCAGCGAATTAGAGATGGTCCAGAGGCAGACATGCCAAAAAAAGAAACATTACAGAACTGATACCAAAACATTAGCAGGTTATTTCAGTAGTTTGCTGTGAGCTCCAGTCGTTATGGTTTTGATCCTGAGGTGTAAAAATGAAATGTTTTCCCTCTGAGCAGTGAGAGACTAAACCAGTCACTGCCCAGCAGAAACACCGTTCAGTTCAAACAGCAGGAAGTTGGACTTTACCCGACGAACCGCCATTTTCATCCATCAGTTTACAATTTTTCATTTTTGATTTCAGTTTTATCTTGTTCTGCTTAATGAGTGATGATGTCACAGTCTAGATTCATTCAGAAACTTTCTGAACTAAACTGGTTTCACACCCAGCAGGTTCATCTCCACATGTACAGTTTATAGATAAAAACACAGATATTTCTGTCTACTGTCACCCAGTGCGTCTCCCTCTGCTGTGGGATTCACCGTTTCCTGTCAGATTCCAGAGAAAACACGTCCTAATTATTCCTGTTGTGTTTTCTTCCTATCAGGAAGTAGAGGGTTTCTTTAACCACATAAAACACATCAGACACATCAACATGTGTCTCACGGTTCCAGGTTTTCTTCAGTGCAGCTCAGAGTTTCTCCTGTTTGATTGAAAACTTTTAAATTCTTGTTTTTCTGCCTGGCAGAAGAAGCGGGTCAGAAAAGGCGGGAATCGCCATGGCAACTAGCAACACAGTGCAGCAGTTTTTACTTTCTCACGCTGATCTACTGTCCCAGCAAAGCTAGCAAGAGGAAAAAGATGTTTGATTGAATTAATATTTAAAACGATTAAAGTGAAAACGTAAAATTTTGGTTACTATCAGAATTTCGTGCAACGTTACAATAAATTTTTTAAATTTAACTACAGTGAAGAGCTGCACCTCGAGATCTTTCCCCAAATGCTAAATCAAGCGAGGCGCTGACTTCAGCAGCGCGGTTCTGACTGGGCTGGCGTCACTTCAGGATGTTTGTCCCAAAGTTGGACCCAAACTTGGTCACGTCTCTTGGTCAGCCTCCAGCGCTGCTATCGACAGGCTGAGGCAGAGATAACTGAATCTGTCAAATCTTCTCACTCGGACACAAACAAACATCACGAGTCTCCTGAAACCCACTATCTGGGATCGATGGCGGCCGGCGCATATGCAGGAGGTCAGGAGAGAAACCCTGAAAATGGACGCAGCCTCTCCTGGTACCTGCTGGTAATCGGTTTCATAAAGCCGGGTCCGGCTCATTAATAATGCACCGGCTCTGCAGCTACAGGATGCATAAAATGGAAAAGATCTCGGTTCCGTCTTTCAGATTTGCTGCACAATTTCACCCTAAGTGGATTTTAAATCTCCTTCTGGTCTGCATTAGAAAGGTCATGTTTACGTCTGCAGCGATCCGTCCTGCAGGATGTTCCACTGAAAACATGAACACTGTGACGAGCGAACCGACACGAGACGCTCAGTAGCTTCCATTTGCACCATTTATTGTTTTTCTTTTTACCAAAACTGGACGATAAAAGCCTTCAGGCTCAATGAACCTTTTCTGAAGGACAGTTTGTTCAGAGACGTCGTAATTCAGTTTATCTGTTTTTTCACTTTTTTATTTTGGATGTTTAAAAGGTTTCAATGTTTCTTAGAATTTAAGGTTTATTCATCTTTCAGAAAAATGTTTTTGTATGTTAGTTGAAAACAACGATATTATCATTTGTCACAATAATTACTGGAACAATTTATCATTCAGAAAAAGTCACTGTGACCAGGATCTTTATTTATTGGATGCAAATCTTTCCAAATCTGGCAATTTGGTTCCGATTTTTAGTATCACGATTTGATTTAATTCTGCCTGTTTTTTTCCTTAAATAATGAAAAAATCAGTTATTAAAAATGTAATGAAGCCGACTGAAATCAATTTTTGAGCATTTTGAATCGATTCAAAATGATTTTAATTCTTTATAGACTCCATATTTTTCTGCATCTCTAATCAGAAACATAATGAGATTTTTGTCTCCAAGTTTGTGTGCAAAAAATAAGGAATGTGACTTTGGTTTCAGGTTCTCACAGCATTAAGACATAAATATAAATATATAAATTAGTAGTGGGACTTAATTAAAATTTTTAGTATTTTAATTGCAGAGTCTGTAATTAATTGCCAAAATAAGCAACATTTTCATTTTAAAAACCCCAAATAAATAGACATAAAAGCTCAACAATCATTCTTGGAGATTCTTTAGAAATGTAGACTGTGGACGATAGCATTAGCATTAGCATTAGCATCTGTGCTGGTAACGTCCACGTTTGGCTCTAACTCACATTTATGAGCCGATTTTCTGCAATCTGTGCCCCTTTCTGACACCTTATGAGGTCAAAGTTTATTAAAATTCACAGCTTTTTCTGGGACATTAATATTTTAATATTATAAGTGAAATAATTTGCCAGTGGATCTGACACCTTTTCATCAATATTAAGGAATTGCCTTAAAACAAGCTTCCATATCTTGCTGAAAAGTTACTTGTAAGTTAGTTTTGTGTTATTTAAAGTGAACTAAGATGTTTACACAATAAGATAAACCAAAAATACTTGGAAAAATTTGGTATTTTTGCAGTGAATTTACTTTTGTAATTCCAAGTTATGATCAATGGAAATGCAGCTAATAATGAGATGAAATATGTCTGGAAGAGTCAAAGTTACAAAACTGTACTGTCAAACATGGAGGCGGCAGCATCATGCTTTGGGACGGTTTGGTTCTGCAGCAGAAAAGGAGAAATATCTCTAAATCTTTCAATATCACCTCAGATAACAACAAACTCATCCAGGATTTATGGATCATCATTAAAGTTGGATCAGAACCAAAAACTCAGAGCTTCACATCCAGTCCAGATTTCAGCAGAGAAACAAGTTTTATCTTCATGATGATAATCAAATTCAGGTTTTCTGTCATTTTTCGCTCATCTTCAAAGGCAAACCGTCCAAACAATGGACTCCTCCTCTCCTCTTCCTCCCCCATCTCTCCTCCTCTCCTCCTCTCCACCTCATTCCTCCTCCTCCTCTCCTCCTTCTCCTCTCCTCCTCTCCTCCTCTCCACCTCATTCCTCCTCCACCTCTCCTTCTCCTCCTCCCCTCCCCCT
>NW_015115819.1:22934-39678 GCF_001443285.1 Poecilia latipinna
CCCTCCTCCCTCCTCCTCCTCCCCTCCTCCTCCTCCTCTCCTCCTCCTCCCTCCATCTTGCCTGGTTAACCCGGCTGCGAGGTGAAGAAGAAGTGAAGTGAGCAGACCGAGGCGGGTCACGCTGAGATTCCCATCAATAATTCATCGGGCCGCTGCTGCCTCTGCTCTTGTGTTCAATTCCCCTGACGACCACATAATACCTCCTCCCCCCGCGCCAGAGGAGAGCGGAGGGGAGACAGGTCCGAGAAAATGGAGAAAGAATCGGCTTGGAAATGAGATGGAAGCAGGAGGAGATGCTAAATCCGTTGTTTTTACCTGCTAGCCACATGCTAAGCTAAATGAGAGGAAATTAGCTTTGAAATCCACAAATACTGAAACATTTTGACGCCTTTTAGGACTAAAATCACCAAAACATCCAGGATTTACGGTTCTGTTAGAAGTAACGTCTAATTTACAGTTTTGTTTGTCTTCAAACATTAAGCTAGCATTAAGCTAGCATTAAGCTAGCATTAAGCTAACATTAAGCTAACATTAAGTTAACATTAAGCTAACAGCACCGACTGCATCTGATCCAACTCAGATAAAGAATCGGTTTGAAACAGACCTGCTTCATAAGGATGAAATGAGAATCTTATCATTAAAGCAAATAAACAAATAAATTCTTCATTTTTTATGATTTTTACAGCAGTTTGACTCATTTAACTGAAAACAACGAGGTAAAGAACTAATAAATACTTATATTTATATTTAATATGGTATTTCGTGCAGATAGTATTAAACTCATATCCTGGGTTGTAAATTAAGTTAGCATCACTATAAAAACATCAAGACAACATAAAACGACTGATTTTCTGTCGTTGACACAAACATTGATTTATATTTATGTAACTTTAAGGAGGTTAAATGATCCTGACCTGTCTGCAGCTCTGCTGCTGTTAAACTTTCAACCTGATCACTTTTCTTCTCTTATTCTCCAATTTGTATTATTTCAACTGTTAATTTTATTTTTCTGTTTTTTCTCTCCATAGAAGCTGCACCTGCTCTGTCCTTCAGTTTTAATGAAATAATGCCGACAACTAAACTTTCTTCCTCGTCTCCTGTTATCATATTATTATTATTATCATTATTGTTTTTGCTTTGCAGCTGGAAATGGATCAAATATTTGATCATATTTTTATTTTTCTGAGTTCAGCTTTTCTAGAAACTGAAAATATTAAGATATAATCAGCAAAAATGAAGACAAAATGTTTATTTTTTCATGGTTTTGTGGCAGTAAATGTCCTGGGATCAACGACCTCTGTGACGTGTTGCACCAATTAAAGTTTTAGGTAAATTAGGACATTTATGAATAAAGAGAAAGAAGGAAATCCTCTTAAAAACCTCATATTAGCAAATAATCTGTTAATGTGCTGCATGATTTGTTTTACTGTGAATAAATAGAATATTAATGAAGTTGGATTTTAAAAAATAACGAATTACAGTGAAAATCAAATCGAATCAGTTTTCCAGATCCCTGCCAGGCTGCAATCCTCGGTTTGTTTCCTGGTCTGGGGAAAATCTGCTTCATCTGTTCCCTCAGATCCACTGCCCTGACCTTTGACCTCAGCTCTATTGGCTGCTTGTAGCTTTGCTGATCTAAGAATTGCTCCCTTTGTTCTTACAGTCGCTGTAAAAATACCTAAGAGAGAGTTTGAAGGAGCTTAATTTTATATTTTTACAGGAATGAAACAAGAAAACCCATTTTTAAAATGATGCACTGCTTAAGCATTTTTTTTAAATTACATTATTTTAACAATTGATTACAAAACAACTGGAGGCCGTCATAAATACCCGACTTATTACCAGAATAAATTCATTTCTGATCATAAATATCACTGAGATGTTAAACCTTAACTGTTGGTGTTAGCATAACATTTCAGTGTTCAGGTGATGATGGCGGCTGTTCATCATCAGATTAAGGCTTTCAGGTTGTTTATTTAACAGTTTTTAATGTTTTACGTCTCGTTTTATTTCAGTGTTTGGAGCGTGAAGCTGTTTTATATGTTCAGTAATTATCAACTATAGTTTTCTGTCACCTGAAAGGTGAAAATTAGCTGAATAGTTGATTATCAGTGTTAGCAGCCACTAGCTACAAGCCTTTATGTGTCGGTTCATGTTAGCAGAAGGAGGTTCGAATGTTTCTTTGTGATAAAAAGTTTTTCAGCTGGTTATTATAGGAAAACTGTTCTGGATGTTCCATATTTTGTGTTATCTACTGGATGCTATCAGAAAAAGACTTTCAGATATTAATTTAACAGGTTTAGATATTTAGCTCTGTGGCAGCTAAAGGTGCTTCATCTTGTTAGCTCTGGAGCTTTAGATGTTCTGTTTGTATTGTTATCAAAATAAATTAGATTTTTAGAGGTTTTACATACCTGACAAGTTTCAGGAATTTGATTATTCAGTATTAACTAAAGAAAACTTTGGATGTCAACTCTTTGCGCTAGCTAAACATGCTCAGTTCTTCACATTAGCTAAAGAGGTTTGGACGTTCAGCTGTTAGCATCTCTTTACGTTGTTGGAGGTTTAAATGTTGAAATTAGTTAATAAGTAGCAGGTTATTGAGTTAGTTTTAGCTAAATAGTTTTGAATCTGTTCGTAGCTTTTGACGTTTAGCTGTTTATGCTAGCTAATGTTTGCTAATAGCTAAAGAAGTTTGAAACTTCAACTATTCAAGATACCAAAAATAAATTATTTTTATTTATTTGTGTTAACTAAAGCGTTTGAGATGTTTCTGTTAGCTAATGCATGTTAGCTAAACGGTTTGTATTTGTAATTGAAATGATCAAAACAGAAAATCATCTTTCAGTCATATGTTGTGTTACAAAGGCGTCTTGGCTGTAGCTTAGCAAGAATCTCCATAATTTATACTTAGTTTTTCCTGTTTTTAGGTATAAATTATTATTTTTAGATTTTGTTTCCTGTTTTGGGCTAACATCGGCCACATTCAGGCACAGTTTCTGTTTTTTTCTGGGTTTAAACAAGATTAGCTTGGAGGCTAAAGAGCATTTCAGCTTGTAAATGCTGGAAAAGATGATTTGTTAGTTAAAACACCAACAGATGTTTTATCTCTAGATTTAGCTTGTAAAGACGATCGGTTCTCAGTGTTTAGTGGAGGAGAAGAGCACCAGCCATGAAGTGAGCAAATCGTTCAGATCGGTTCATTTTACACGCGGGACGGGAGCCGCAGCCTCCCGTTCGCTCGTGTCATTTCCTGTGAACCTGCCTGACGAAGCAGCTGTCTGGAAAATCAGAGAACCGCCTTAATGAAATCACAGTCAGATTCTGCAAAGATAATCGGATCCGGGTCATCGGGCCACTTATCAGACCAGGGAAACTTCAGCACTAATTTCTGATGCATTCTTAAAGAGGAGCAGCAGCTGCTGCAGTTACTGTTTCATTTCCTATAACTAAACTCAGCAGACATTTTAAATTTCACATTATCAGATGATTATTATTCCAACAAACTGAAGGCAGTAATCTAACTAATTAGGTCTCATTACATTGGGAAAACATTGACTTTACTCCTATTTTAGGAATGATTTAAACAGAAATATTTCTATTTCTACAGAGTAAATGTAGCAAAGATGCAGGTGAACAGATGAAAATATTTCAAATTAAAAGAGAAAAATTTAATTTCTCCAACAATCAAGAGCTTTAATTTACAAATCATAAAATCTTAATGGAAATGTTTATGCAAATTGGCTGTAACTTACAACTATTAGTCTTTTTTGGACATTCTGTTACAAAGTCAAAGAATTATTAGGCTAATTTTACCGATTTAATTCATGACGTATATATTATACATATCTGATATTTATTTAAACTTTTTTTTTTTTTACTTTAAAGAGGAATTTCTCAAGGAAATGCTTTAAATCTAATTTATTTGTATTCTAAATATAAAAAATAAATATAATGTTTGTTAAAACCACTTGTTTTGTAATTTCGGCTTATTTTTATCTCTTCGTTGGGATCTAAAAATCACATTTTCAGATTCTTTCCTCCTCAGAACCAGTTTGTTTGTCAGATGAGGAAAATAAAGTTTTGAGCTCAACAGTCTGAGGAAATATTTGCCTGAACTGAGCAGATAAAATGCTGCTGAGGCCAACAGAGATAAAGAGGAACGGCTGTGATTCGCTGCAAACGTTGCCAAACATCCCAAAGTTCACGCTGTGATTGTGAAACAAAAAAACAGGTTGCAACACCAAAATATTATAATTAATCAGTGAAAATGTGAAAGAAATGTAAACAGAGCAGAATGTATTTTATTTAAAGTTTTTATACTATATGAACTGAAATTACTGCAGTGTGTTTTTAAAGACGTTTCTTTTCATTTTATTCAAATTTAACTAAATACTCTGCAGGGATATAAAGAGTTTGTTCTTGATGAAAAGTAACGAATTTAAACAATTCTTCAGAATACAGAAACTTAAAATATGTTAGAAAATTAAATGCAGATTTTTTTAAATTAAGTTCAGTTTTAGATGCATTTATTGCAGAATAAACTGACAAAATGTATTTATTTTTTTACATATAATGTTGAAATAATTTTACCCCTGAAGAAAGATGTTAAAACAGTTTGTAAGACTGATATGTAAATTAATTGATTTAGCTCCAGAGTTAAATAAAAATTACTGAAAAATAAGCAAATAATATTCAGTTATTTTTTAAACAATATGGGACATTTTAGACATAAAAAAAATGTTAAAATATGATAAACGAGAAGCGACCTGAGCGTTTTTACATGAATAATAATAATAATGAGGTCAGATCCACCAGGATGAGACAAAACGAACAGAAATCCCTCCAGTTTGATCCAATCTGCCCACAAACCAACAGCCATGGCAGCGAAGCAGCCGGAGAGGCTGCAGACAATAGAGGCTCCCTGACGGGACACCAGCCGGGTTTTCCTCACTAGAGGGGGCAGCAGACCCACCGACGCTCCTCAGACAAACACAAAAATATTCCTCTAACACATCAAACAGGACCCATTTTATTTACCACAAATTAAACACGTCCAACATTCCTCCTCATTTTATCTCTTCTTTTTGTTTTAATTTAATTCATTTAACTGAAGACTGGAGGCGAATTTTAGGTGTTTTCTGTTTTCGGCTCACAGGGAGAGAAGAAGGAAAACCTGGAGCGTCAGAGCGGGAAGCAAGGGGCTGATGGAGGGGAATCCCACGACCTTGTCATTTCCTATCGATCCGGGTTTGTTATTGATCAATAATGGTAATCAAAACAGCAGCGATTCCGAATAATCATCCGTTCAGACGAGGAGCGCAGAGGAAACCAAAACAAAGCCGCTTAGTGTGGGAATTTTTTACATTTCCTCCCATTTCTCCTGAAACAACCAGGAATAATAATAATAATAATAATAATAATAATAATAATAATAATAATAATAATAATAATAAAATAATCCTTTGTTTATTTTTTTAACTGGACCTGATTCCAAATACTTTTGAAGCCCAAGGAAAACTTTTAATGAAGTAATTAATTTTATTCTAAAGCAGGGTGTACAAACTTTTTGTTAGATGCGCCAAAATTGTCGAGTCAATAAAAAAATAAAACACAACAAATAAAGTTTTTTTTGTTTGTTTTTTGATTTTTTTTTTTTTTAGAAAAGGGATGTTATTGATTGTAGAAACAAAATTTACATTTGATGTATTAAATATAATACATTTAATCTCAGGGTTTAGGTCATTTTCTTTCAAAATGTTCTTTACTTTTAGCCAAGCATTTACTTAAAATATTAAGAAAAAATTTATTTGGATGCAGCAAATTTGACTTTTCAGTTCAAGGGTCTGGATCGACATGATTCTTTGTTATAAAAGACGAATGTTTGTTTTGTATTTAACAGATCGTCACCTTCCTAAAATACTGGGAAAAGTAATTATTTGCTAAAACATGATTTACACAAATAAAAAAACTTTTTTTTTGCCAACTTTTTTTTTGTTTAGGGGTAGGAGTTTATAAGTTCTCACTTCTTCCTACCCCATTTTGAGCATGATATGTTAACTGAAACAAAAAAATCTGTATTTTCTCTTCTTTCTTATGCACTTCTTGTTACTGTGCACTATTTTATTTTATATTTGTATCATGTTCGAATAAAATTTCATTTCATTTCATTTCATTTCAAATAAGCGATTTTTTTAGTGGCAGCCAAAAGATGTTTCAAGCAACAAAAAGAAAAAAAAACACTTTTTTGCAAAAAACAAAGTTTGTTTGTTTGATTGTTTGGTAGCCAGAAGTAATTTTGGCAAAACAAAAGGAAAGAAAGAAATAATAATCTCTTTTTTTGCCAGAAGATGAGTTAGGCAATAAATAAATACATAAATAAATAACATTTTTGTCAAAAAAGTTTTTTTTTGTTTTGTTTTGTTTTGTTGCAGCCAAAAGTGATTTTGGCAAAATTAGATAAATTAAATAATTAATTAACGCCTCTTTTTTGTCAAACGATGGCAAAAAAATTCACTTCTGACAAAAAATAACTTAGGCCATTACTTCAGGAAGTTGACGATTCGTCAATAATAATTTTCATTTTGATTAAAATTGGAAAAAAGTTAATTGAAAAAGTGAATTAACAAATGTATATTTTCCTTTAACTGAAGTCAGGGGGGCACAATAACAAAATCAATCCTGGGGCCACCAATTCGCTTTGGACGCCCCTGTTCAAAGATCCAGAACTCCCCAGAAACTCCAGCTTTTTCCTCCAGGTTTCTCCGGGTTGCTCCGGGGTTCCTACCTGCCAGTCTGAGCGCCGACATCCGCTGGAACTCGGGCTCCTGCAGCCACTTCCACATCCTCCGGAAGGTCTCCCGGCCGGACTTTAGTTTACTCCAGGGCTTGGGGTTCCGCAGCAGGTCGGACAGCGTCCCCTGGGAGCGGCACAGCACCCGCTGGGCGAAGATGGCCTGCGGGATGCTGTACCTCTTCAGCTCCGCGGTGATCCTCTGCGCCACCTCCTTGGTGTTGATCTCCTCCAGCTGCCCCGACCCGCCGCCCCCCTGCGTCCCCGAGGAGGAGGGCGGTCGCTCCCGCGTGGACGCCAACACCGGCCCGTGCGACGGCGACTGGAGGTGCGGGTGGGGGTGGTGGCCCGGGTGGTGCATCCCGTTCAGGTGCGGCATCATCCCGGCCGGCGGGCCACCGAGGCCTCGGTGCTGGTGGTCGAAGTTCAGCATCTTGTCGTGGGTTGCGTGCGAGCTGGAGCCGTAGTTGTGGAGCCCCTGCTGGGTGTTGTGGATGGAGCCGAGGCCGTTACCCAGCACCGGGGACAGGCTCTGACCCATCCCGGACATGTGGTCCTTATACGGGGTGTAGATGTTGTTCATCCCCGGCAGCCCGCGCTCGTCCCGCATCAGGGTGAAGCTCCCGCTGACGTTCCCGGGCAGCCGCTGGTGGTGGTGGTGGTGGTGGTGGTGGAACTTGTCGGACACGGTGGAGATGGGCGGCAGCGGCTGGAGCGGGGTCAGCGTGGTGTAGGTGCCGCTCATCCCGGGGGACGTCGCGTCGCACGGGACGCTCATGGCGTGGTGCAGCGGCAGCGACAGCTCCGGACGGTACTCCCCGCTGCCCTCCAGGATCATCCCGGACACCATGGCCGGCCGCGGCGCCAGGTCCTGGTGGATCCGGAGGCCCGAAGAGCCGCCGCTCATCAGCTCCGCGTCAGGGGCCACCCCGCCGTGGAGGCTGCCGAGGCCGTCCATTGTCATGTCCGGGTTCATGGCGTACGCGTCCAGGTCCTTGGCCAGGCATCGATAGGCGTTAGTGTAGGCAGTCTTCATTCATCTGTCCTCTCAGTCCATTGGGTCGAGCGGAATTATGTCTCCTGCTGCTCCTCCGGGATGGGTCAGAACCGGTACTCTCCCCGTCCTCCTCCTCCGCCGGCTCCAGCTCTTTGTGTGTTTCTCTGGATCAGACGGGCCTGTGCGGCGGCTCCCCCATATCCAGCCCTCTCCTCCTCCGGTGCTGCTCTGCTCCTCGGAGCGGAGCTGTCCACGGTCCCTACCCGGCCGCTCAACCCACCCTGCTGCGGGAGGAGGCGGGGGACGAACCGGGCTGCCGCTCCGAGGAGGCGCGAACTGGAATGGCGGCTCTGCGGACCAATCAGAGCCCAGGAGGGAGATGTGGAGGGCGTGGCTATATGCGGATCCGACCAATCAGCGAATTGAAGAGAAGCAGCATTTACAGCGTGACTTTTCACTGTGGGGTGAATTTACACACAATTTCTGTTCATTTTCAGAGTGGGGTAGTTACGACGGAGTATTTGGGCCGCGATAAGAAAGTAAAATAAATCAAATTACAATTTATTTATTTAAATTTTACAACAATAAACTCGTTCGAGAATAAAGTAGTTCAGTTTTATGAACCTGTTCAGTTTGGGGAAGTAGTTCACCTTTGCGAATCTATTATTCATTTTTTGGAATTGTTCAAAGTTGGGAATCTCTTGAGAGTTAGGAATCTGTTCAGTTTTAGGAATCTGTTCAGTTTTAGGAATCTGTTCAGTTTTAAAGTGTTTCAGGAGTTTAAATCTTTTTGTTCTCCTGGAGATCTTCTCCTCTTTTTTCTTTTCCTCAGATAAATATTTATATCAAAAGATGCACAAATATCAACTCACTAAGAAAATACATAACTGAAGAATTTCAGATAAAGTTAAAAATGCCTCCATTTCTGTGGATGTTTATTTTGTGCACATTTTAGTCTAATAAATACAATAAAGAATAAATGGAGGTCAAATTCCAGGTTTAGCATTTAATTTACTGTCTTAATTAAAACAGAAAAAGAAAATGGAGTGCTGATGTAAAATCAAAATTATTGCAGAAAAAACTAGATTTGGATAAACAAAATATGAAATTGAATGGAATACTGTCATTTTTTTAGTATATTTCAGTTATTATATCTGTGATTATTTCAAATAAGAGATAATCTGGCCATTTTTCCCCTCAACTGACTGAAAGTTTCTCTTTACAAATATAAATGCACAGCTTGCAAAATTAGAGCTAAAAATTGTTATGATTCATTATATTTAAACTGAAATATGTGGACTTTATGAAAATATATAAAGATACTTTAAAGTCTGTAAATAAATTTAGTTTTAAAAGCAGTTCTGTATATTTTTAAAGGGTTTAAACTCAAATCAATTCAGTTTGTTATGTAGAAAAAATGAATAATCCTCCTCCTGCCTTTAATTATTATAATTCAATAAAAATAATATTTTTTTACTAATATAAAAAGTTATATTTGTAAATTTTTACATATTTAATTTTTTTTAAAATTGCAGCTTGCAACACATTTAGTAAATATTATTGTTATTATTTACTGGAATATGTGAATTTTATGAATATATTAGTTTAAAAATCATATTTGTTACAAATATAAATGCACAACTTCCAAAATTAGCGATAAACATTATTGTTGTTATATTTACTGGAATATGTCACATTTAGGAGAAGTTAAAGCTTTTAGATAAATACTTTTAAAACGTTGTTAAAATTCATTTCTGTTTGACTTTAATTGGTTTAAAATCAGATTAATTCAGTTTAAAATGACGAAGAAAAATAAATAATCCAGCTTCTTTCTTGATTTCAGTCAAGAAAGAAGCTGCAAATTAACATAAATTAATCTAAATAACTGCATTAGAGGAAGTTTGCTGTTTTTTCCACTAGAAAACCTTCATAAAAACAACTTTTAGAGGATAATAATAATAATAATAATAATAATAATAATAATAATAATAATAATAATAATAATAATAATAATAATAATAAAGTTCCTCCTGCCTCCATTGTTGTCGCCCGTTGGCCATGAAATCGTCTTTTATTGGCGACACAAAGGCGTCAATCCGACCCGCTGTGTTCAGATGCTGAGCGCATCCAGAACCAGCAGAACCAGCAGGACCAGTCTGGACCAGTCTGGACCAGCAGAACCAGCAGAACCAGTCTGGACCAGTCTGGACCAGCAGAACCAGCAGGACCAGTCTGGACCAGTCTGGACCAGCAGAACCAGCAGAACCAGTCTGGACCAGCAGGACCAGCAGGACCAGCAGAACCGGTCCGGACCTCAGCTCTGGCTGGATCACAGAGTTTCAGGACGTCAACATGGAAACATGAAGAAAAACCTCCAGACTCAACAAACCATAATTTTAAACACAAAATATTTAAAACACAGATTTATTATGAGCTTCATTTATTTAGTGGATTTTTAGTGTAATTGTGCCGAGTTGCACTGCAAAAACACAAAATCTTACCAAGTATTTTTCTTCAGTTTCTAGTGAAAATATCTTAGTTCACTTTAAATAAGACAAAAGGAAGTTATGATAATTATTGTTATAATAACTGGTCAGATGTGACAGGAGCTTCAATAATTCCTTAAAATTTATGAAAATGTCTTGTTACAAGTAAGATCATCAATATTAGGAAACTTAAACTCCTGTGTCTTGAACAGCTGTTAGTTTTTTATTTAAGATATTTACAAACTAAACCAAAATATTGTAAGATTTTGTGTTTTGCAGTGAACTTTTTGCAAATTGCTGCACTTTGTGTTTATTCAGATCAATAATTTAACATTAATAATATATATTTTTAATTTAGACGTTTTTTTCATCTGGAATATTTTAAAATATTGAGACTTAATCTGCATATTAATTAGTTTAATTCTTTATTTCTATCTCTTTATGTACCAAAATGAAAATCAAAATTAATTAAATGGAATATAAAACATATGTAACAATAAAAATACACTTTTCAACTTATTTAAAGGTTCAGGTTATATTTCTATTTTTTTTGTTTTGTTTTTTAAACATTTCTTTTTTCCATCTGGATCTTTTCTGATCCTGAATTCTGGTTTTGAATCCAGACGTTTCTCCTGCATGTTGTTCTGAGCTGAGAGGGTCAGAGGTCAGAGGTCAGGGGGCCCAGCATGTGACCTCAGTCCAATCTGACCCAGATTCTAGAGGAAGCTGAAACGATCATTTTATTGAACTGAACAGTTGAGATTTTTAAAAAGCAGCTGATCAGAAGGCGATGAAGACGAGTTGGTGATGAAGACCAGCGGATGATGAACTGAACTGGTGTGGTCCAAGCTGTGGTTCGCGGCCCCTGAACGGACCTCAGACTCAGGAATGTCCTGACTTGGCGCCACATGGACGCCGTCCATCAGGACGTCTAAAGGTTGGGAGACGTGGACGAATCGTTGCTGCAGCTGATAAAGAGACAAACGTCCAGGATGACGTCCTCCGTCCTCTGATCCGTCCTCTGATAGGACAGACGCAGGACGCTGAGTCCAACCAGGCTGGAGGAAGAAAAAAATCATCCGTCTTTCTTTCTGTCTCTTTATTTTCTTTCTCTCTTTCATTCATTCTTTCTGTCCGTATTTCTGTTTTTCTTTTTCTTCCTTTCTATCTTTGTTTCTGTTTTTTTCTCTCTCTTTCTATCTTTACTTCCTTCTGCCTGTTTTTACTTCTCTCTCCATTTCTTGTCCACTTTGTGTTTATTCTGATTTTTCTTTCTCCTCAGGATGTAAAACTCCTTCCAGTTTCTCCTGTAAAGTCAGTTTTCCTTTCGGCCACCAGACTCACTTTTCTCTGAATCTCTTCTTCTACATTTCTCCAGTTCAACCTTCGCCAACTTTTAAAAAGTCGCTTTAAACGACGTAAAAATAAAGAGAAATGATAAAACACAGAGAAGCTGAATAAACTTGGGGTTGAGTTTATTTGGTGATTAAATGATTAATACAGAGCAGATATAGTTTATTTCAAGTATTTGATTAATTGAAACATTTTAAACTGCAGTATGTTTGTGACGTCTAAATGTGTCTCTGTTGTAGTTCATCTGAATGATTTGATGCAGCTGCTGTTTCACCCAAAGTGTTAAATAATACATTCCACTGAAACACAAATATGTTAGAAAAATAACCACATCACCCACTTTAACTGACTTTATGAATAATTAATCATATTGCAAAATAATATTTCCCTTTTTCAGCAAGATTAAAACAATCTTTTTCGTCAAAGACACATTTCTAGTCATGTTTGTATTTTTGTTTACAAACAAAAGCAGAAAAATAAATGAAGGCAAAAAGCAGAAGCTTACAAAAATAGACCCAGTTTGGGTAATTTCACTCAAACATGGCAGCACATATAAAAACATGGCATCCTCACCTGCAAGGAAAATTAGCATGTTGCAGACAATCATTCACATTTACTGAGTCTAAGGTTCATCCAGCGGTTTTAAAGGGCTGATAAAAATTAAATCAATAACAAGAAAGAAGGTTTTAAATCAGAATCACTTTCTGACAATAATAAATTATTTAAAATGTTAATAAAAGAAGCAGTGGCTTAACACAGGTGGCCAAATATATAAAATCCATTTCTTTTAATAAATTTTTAATTTTATTGAAAATTTGATACATTTATTTATTGGGTTTTGCTTTATGGAGATAAATTTTTATTGATTTTTTAGGAGGGGGCCATGGTCCCTCCTAGCCCCCCCTAAGGGTCGCCACTGCTGAGAAGCAACAAAAAAAAACAAAGTCAGAAAAACCTGAGAACGCACATCCACAACATTTCCACCAACTTTCCAATTTATCCCATAAATAAATGGATCAAAAATGATCCAAACCATTTTTAATTAGCCCAATTTAGCTCATAGATGAAAACATGACAAAATGTAAGGAGAATTATGTGTTTTCCATCACTGAGTCATCGACAGTGACAAATTGTGGCTTTAATTCTCTAAGTGCTTTCATTTTATACCGACTCCCCTTGTAAAACCAAGCAAAGCAGGAATTAATGCTTGGCATAAAGTTATTTCTCCATCATTCTGTTGCGGTTTGCGTCTGTATTGGTAGATTCCTGCTTCACTGTAGAGTTTTAAACGAGATCCGGCCCGTCCAGCGTGAACGTCCAGCACCAGCGCAGGAGGTAGAGCGTTCTGTATGCAACGGAGCGGAAAGCAGGGTGTGGAGGTCAGGCTGATGGATGGAGGCGCAGCACATTCAACATTTGTGCAGTCGCTCGCCCGTTGTTGCCGTCTCCTCGTAGATTTGTAATCTAACAGCAACACTTGTTAGCCTTGGTTTTAGCAGATTTACAGGTACACAATATAACAGCAGCCAATTTAGATTTAAGTCACGTAAGATTTAAAAAAAAAAAAAAAGAATTACTCCAAAGTTTTAAACATGCGACAAAACAATTCTGTCAATTTGTCAAGGAGTTTGACTAAATGAAGATTAAAATGACGTAAAAACAATCTGTTTCTGACCGCTAACGGTTTGCAGCTATCAGCTAATTTAACTATCAACTAATTTAAAAATATAAATGTTTAATGTAATCACTAGATCAAAGCAACAGCTTTTCAAGCAAAAAAATGATTTAGTGAGCAGAATACTGCAACAGAAGCAGCTAATTGCATACAGCTAGCAATGGCACCAGCTAACTGCTATTAGCTTTTGGAACTAGCTTCTGGACATTAGCAATCATTTGCGGCAGCCATTAATGAATCTTTGAATATGACTTATGGATTATTGAAGGCAATGGGCTTAAATTATGACGTGTTTAAGAAGAAGATGAATTACAAAAAGAAACAAAATGGCCACTTAGCATAGCTAGCATAAATTAGCAGCTATCAGACTTTTAGCAATCTAAAGCTGCTAACAAACCATCAGAAAATGGTTTTTATGGAACAAATTGGTCTGAGTAAAAGTTTTTACAGGACTGGAAAACAGATTATTGTCACACTAAGTAAAAATGGCAGTTAGCTGTTTTTAGCTAGCATTTTGTTGAGTTTTGTTTTAAATTTTATCTTTGCAGTAACACTATTGGGTTTAAGTTGCTTTGTTTCCCGTTTTAACTCCACGCCTGGTTCAAGTTTATTAATGATGACACTCGTTTTGCATTTTGTTGTTCTACCGTCTGTATTTTATCTCATAGTTAAAACCCTGACTTGGTTCGCTCCAGTCCAGTCTTGATTTTTTTCCAAAGTTCTCAGTCTGGACGCTAACCAACTCCACAAATGATTTCTGCCCACCTAAAAATAATATTGAGATGGTCAAAAGTTGGAAATGTACTTTCAGATTTTATATATAGCAAATAAAACCAACAGAAACGCAGAAACAGAAAACAGCTTGATCAATCGTTCATTTTAAACGTTAGAAAACAAAAGCTTCAGCGTTTTGGATTGTTGCTGTTTGCAGAGCTGCAGCCATTTGAAGTGAAGTCGGCAGCCCACCTTCTTCAAATCCAACAAAATCTGTGTCAATTTGTGCAGCAAAAATGTGCTTTTGTGCCGCTAGCATGTCAAATATATTATTAAATGCATCCAGAGGTCATCAGAGGTCAACAAAATCAAACACAATTGGTGTCAATTAACTCTGCTGCGTTTGTGCTGCAGCTAATTTAATTTGTGTTGCTATGGCTTTGAAGATATTAAAGAAAGTTTACAGGTCAGCAGGTCAACCAGCCCAGCCACATTACCCAAATAAAACAAAATTGGTGTTAAACGTTTGTGCAGCAAAGATGTTCATTTGTGCTGCTATCATTTTAAAAATATTAATAAGAAAGTTTCCAGAGTTCAAACATCCTTTAGTCCCATTTACAGAGTCAAGGTCAAAGGTTGACCTTTTGACCTATAAACTGTCATTAAGGTTTTCTAAGCAAAAGCAGCACAAATAAACATTTCTGCAGCACAAACGCAGCACAAAGGTTTGATGCTAATTTTGTTAGCTTTGAAGCAGGTTTGGGGGCCGAATTCACTCAAGTCCTTTTACCTCCCTCCTGAATAACTCCAGGTCCGGTCCTGGCCGTAGTTTGGGCCGTATTTGGCCGTAGTTTGGGCCGTATTTGGCCGTAGTTTGGGCCTTAGTTTGGGCCGTATTTGGCCGTAGTTTGGGCCTTAGTTTGGGCCGTATTTGGCCGTAGTTTGGGCCGTAGTTTGGGCCGTATTTGGCCGTAGTTTGGGCGTTAGCTGTGCTGGTTAGCCCTGAATCCAGGCGTTAGGCGCAGTGCGACAGGCTGAGCTTCAGCAGGCCTTCGGTGTGCATCTTGTAGAGCAGCTTGAACTCGGCCGGCAGCTGGTGGGACTCCTGCCACTTGGTGGTGAACTTGGTGCCCTTCTTGTCGTAGTAATGGTACGGCAGCTCCTTCCCGGTGTTGGGGTCCCAGCCGAAGGGCCAGAACCCGTACAGGTGGATCTGGTCGCACATGGAGGACGCCAGCGTGTACATCAGGATCCCCGTGCTCAGGCGCTTCGGAGACAACTGCTTGGTTTTCCAGTAGCTGCAGAGAAAAAAGCAGCAAACATTTCTATTGGGAAATTATGTTCTAATAAACAAACTTAAAAAAAGAAAAGAAAACTTATGTTGTTCAGGTTAATAAGCCAAAAATGATTTTCTTTCAACCAATATTTTTTTTAATCCATCAATCAAGTTGATTTTTATAGAGCATTTCAGCAACAAAGAGCTTTATGTCATAAAAACAAAGTCATAGAAAACTGTCAACAAGAAACAGGAGCCTGATTTAAATCAATAATTCCTTAATATTGATGAAAATGTTCTAGTTCCACTGCCAGATTATTTCACTTATAACATGACATTTTCCCATGTTGTCTATATTTAAACATTGTTATCAATATATTCTGGTGCAACCGGCCCTTTAAGGACATTCATGAATTATTTAGATGAACTAAACGAGGCATCATTTATCTAATCTAAGTTATTGGAGTTTAGTTTATGGATTATGGGTTTCCTTCATTGTGATTGGTTGGTGGCCGGCAGAAGGCGGGGCTTACAGGCCCTTCCACTGATGAACAAAGTGAGGAAGAGTAAAAAAATCTCCTCTTTTCCTGATGTTTCCATCATTCTGCCTCTCAGAGGGGAGACTCTCCACACCGACCCGGACAAAAGCGTCCAGGAGTCCTGGAGCTGCTGGACGTGCTAATTCTCCCTCTGCAGGTAGATTTAATGGGATTGCTAAAGATTAGGTTACCGTTACAAGCAGCCTGCTTATCTGAGACACCATTAAGCGCCGGACCTAAATCCCCTCCACGGTTTCAGCCGCCTTTCATTCCCTTCGTTAAATAGCCACTTCCTCATAATCCGGCTTTGAGGCTAAAGCTCCTCTGTGCTGTAAACAGAAAGCGAAGCTACGACATGTTAGCTTCTGGAAACGACTAAAAACAGGATCTGGACACCGTAGAGAGACAAAACGGAGGCTTTACTTCACAGTCTGAAGGCTTCATGCACCTGGTAAAAGTATTTACACCCCTAAACTGCTCAATTCATCATCTGAATATCAATGACATGCAGCTATAGCGAAACGGCCTAGACAAAGTCCAGACCTAAAACTAAGTGAGAATCTGTTCAAACCTCATGTTCTCAGATTCAAACTGAGCTTGACGTGTTTTGGAAAGAGAAACTGGTCAAAATGTCTGCAAAGTGTTTACACAGGGGGTGAAAACTTTGTACATCCTCCACATGTTTCAGATTTTTATTTATTTTTATTTTTATTCAACGTCAGACTTCCCTGCTTTGTGTTGGTTTGTCTCAGAAAATCCCAATAAAATCAGCTGAAGTTTATGATTGGAACGTCACAAACATGGAAAAGTAGAAGCAGCATTAAAACTTTTGGAAGTGACGGTACACAAAAAAAGAACATTAATAAATATTTCTGCTGTTGGCAGCTTCTCCAGTAGTGGGCACCGCTAAC
>NW_015115819.1:41132-43283 GCF_001443285.1 Poecilia latipinna
TGGCCGTAGTTTGGGCCGTATTTGGCCGTAGTTTGGGCCGTATTTGGCCGTAGTTTGGGCGTTAGCTGTGCTGGTTAGCCCTGAATCCAGGCGTTAGGCGCAGTGCGACAGGCTGAGCTTCAGCAGGCCTTCGGTGTGCATCTTGTAGAGCAGCTTGAACTCGGCCGGCAGCTGGTGGGACTCCTGCCACTTGGTGGTGAACTTGGTGCCCTTCTTGTCGTAGTAATGGTACGGCAGCTCCTTCCCGGTGTTGGGGTCCCAGCCGAAGGGCCAGAACCCGTACAGGTGGATCTGGTCGCACATGGAGGACGCCAGCGTGTACATCAGGATCCCCGTGCTCAGGCGCTTCGGAGACAACTGCTTGGTTTTCCAGTAGCTGCAGAGAAAAAAGCAGCAAACATTTCTATTGGGAAATTATGTTCTAATAAACAAACTTAAAAAAAGAAAAGAAAACTTATGTTGTTCAGGTTAATAAGCCAAAAATGATTTTCTTTCAACCAATATTTTTTTTAATCCATCAATCAAGTTGATTTTTATAGAGCATTTCAGCAACAAAGAGCTTTATGTCATAAAAACAAAGTCATAGAAAACTGTCAACAAGAAACAGGAGCCTGATTTAAATCAATAATTCCTTAATATTGATGAAAATGTTCTAGTTCCACTGCCAGATTATTTCACTTATAACATGACATTTTCCCATGTTGTCTATATTTAAACATTGTTATCAATATATTCTGGTGCAACCGGCCCTTTAAGGACATTCATGAATTATTTAGATGAACTAAACGAGGCATCATTTATCTAATCTAAGTTATTGGAGTTTAGTTTATGGATTATGGGTTTCCTTCATTGTGATTGGTTGGTGGCCGGCAGAAGGCGGGGCTTACAGGCCCTTCCACTGATGAACAAAGTGAGGAAGAGTAAAAAAATCTCCTCTTTTCCTGATGTTTCCATCATTCTGCCTCTCAGAGGGGAGACTCTCCACACCGACCCGGACAAAAGCGTCCAGGAGTCCTGGAGCTGCTGGACGTGCTAATTCTCCCTCTGCAGGTAGATTTAATGGGATTGCTAAAGATTAGGTTACCGTTACAAGCAGCCTGCTTATCTGAGACACCATTAAGCGCCGGACCTAAATCCCCTCCACGGTTTCAGCCGCCTTTCATTCCCTTCGTTAAATAGCCACTTCCTCATAATCCGGCTTTGAGGCTAAAGCTCCTCTGTGCTGTAAACAGAAAGCGAAGCTACGACATGTTAGCTTCTGGAAACGACTAAAAACAGGATCTGGACACCGTAGAGAGACAAAACGGAGGCTTTACTTCACAGTCTGAAGGCTTCATGCACCTGGTAAAAGTATTTACACCCCTAAACTGCTCAATTCATCATCTGAATATCAATGACATGCAGCTATAGCGAAACGGCCTAGACAAAGTCCAGACCTAAAACTAAGTGAGAATCTGTTCAAACCTCATGTTCTCAGATTCAAACTGAGCTTGACGTGTTTTGGAAAGAGAAACTGGTCAAAATGTCTGCAAAGTGTTTACACAGGGGGTGAAAACTTTGTACATCCTCCACATGTTTCAGATTTTTATTTATTTTTATTTTTATTCAACGTCAGACTTCCCTGCTTTGTGTTGGTTTGTCTCAGAAAATCCCAATAAAATCAGCTGAAGTTTATGATTGGAACGTCACAAACATGGAAAAGTAGAAGCAGCATTAAAACTTTTGGAAGTGACGGTACACAAAAAAAGAACATTAATAAATATTTCTGCTGTTGGCAGCTTCTCCAGTAGTGGGCACCGCTAACTAGAAAGTTAGTTTCATCAACACTAAAGGGCAAATCGTAAAAATTTGTTCAGCTAATGCTAAGGCGCTATACCACATGGTGTTTAGAAGATGCTAATGCTAAGGCGCTATACCAACATGGTGTTTAGAAGATGCTAATGCTAAGGCGCTATACCAACATGGTGTTTAGAAGATGCTAATGCTAAGGCGCTATACAAACATGATGTTTAGAAGACGCTAATGCTAATGCGCTATACCAACATGGTGTTTAGAAGACGCTAATGCTAAGGCGCTATACCACAAGGTGTTTAGAAGATGCTAATGCTAAGGCACTATATCAACATGGTGTTTAGAAGACGCTAATGCTAA
>NW_015115819.1:46154-55913 GCF_001443285.1 Poecilia latipinna
AATGCTAAGGCGCTATATTAACATGGTGTTTAGAAGACGCTAATGCTAAGGCGCTATACCAACATGGTGTTTAGAAGACGCTAATGCTAAGGCGCTATACCAACATGGTGTTTAGAAGATGCTAATGCTAAGGCGCTATATCAACATGGTGTTTAAATAGTTGAATATTTATCAACAGCCAATAAACTTCAACACAGACGTCAAACTTTAATCACCTGAAACTTTACAAAACAGCCATGTAAATTCCAGCTTTAGAGTTTATTCGTAAAAATTAATTTAGTGAAAGCTAAGTGTGCTAAATGTTTTCACAGTTAGCTAAAGCCCGGAATAAAATTTAGCTCCACTACTAGCGCATTAGCGGATTAGCAGAAATGTGCCCACTGCTCTAAAGCATCAGAACAGGACATGTGAGAAAAACATCAGTATTTAGTTGTTTTTGTTTATCAGTGTACTTGTAATTTTTGTCTGAATATTAAAGTTTTAAAGTTTGTGAAACATCTACATCTTGGACAGTAGATCAGAATTTATCCGTAAAGACTAATAAAGGTAGATGCTAAGTGTGCTAAGCGTTTTCAAAGTTAGCTAAAATGAGCTCAGATTAATGAATTGTGCTCACCACTGCATTTAAAGCCGAGTTGCTCTGACAAAGTGTTGCTTACTTGTTGATGTACTGCATGATGTTTCCGGGCCAGGCCAACTGGACCTTCAGCTGGCCTCGATGTTCCACAAAGAAGTCCACCAGCGTCCTGGTCACCGTGGCTGACGTGTGGAAGAAAAACGCCGGGATCCACAGGATGGCTCTGTCCAGCTTCTTCAGGCTCAGGAAGAAGTTGTTCCTGTCCTGCACAGTCAGCAGGTTATTGTAGTATTTCTCCAGGATGCTGGGGTTAAAGGTCGTCATGTTGGTCCGACGCCCAACGTCCTTCTTAAAAATCTCCGTTGGCGCGAAGTTGCATCGGAGGACAAAGTCGTATTTTTCTATCTGGGCCCCGCAGCGCGACCCGGTGAGGATGCCGCTGTTCCCGATGACGGCGCAGATGTTGTAGCGCTTGTTGAGGACGGGCGACACTTCCGGCAGGAGCGACCGGAAGTTCTCGCCGATGGAGTAGACGTACTTGTGGCTGGAATAGTCAAAGTGCATCAGCTGGCCGACTTTGACGGAGTCCCGGGTCAACGTGAAGTTACGGGGGATGTCGATGTGCTGAGAAATCTCCATCCTGCAAAACGGTGCAGAGACTTTAATGGAAACTGTTGGAAAAGCCAAATTATTTTATATAAAGCAAATCACAATAAAAAGATAGTTTTTTATATATTTGTTACCATTTTTATATAAACTGTCACCATGTTGTGACGAGTCAAATAATCTGTGAAAAGATGAATCTTCTCCATCTCCTCCCTGAGCTGCTATTGCCATGACCAAAAACAACCAATCAGAGACAGGAGGCGGGTCTTAGCGCTGTCAATCATCCTCATAAATGTGCTGTTAAATGTGCTAACAACTTAACGTTACAGAAGAACTGTTTATCTGCCGTCATCAGTGGCCACGCTAACTAGCTTTAGCATTCACAACATGCTATGCTGATGAAGCCTGATTGACAGCACAAAGACCCGCCTCCTGTCTCTGATTGGTTGTTTTTAGTTAGCACTGGGAAAAGGCAGCGAAGTCACATTTTTTCAGATTATCTGTCTCAACAAATATGTTTAAAACAATAAAAATTGTATCAAATTTACACATTGCAGCTTTAAATAAACATGTTTAATAAAACACTTCCACATCTAAATCTAAAACAGGGGTGTCAAACTCCAGTCCTCAAGGGCCGCTGTCCTGCAGTGTTTAGATGTGCCACAGGTAAAAAACAGTGGAATGAAATGGCTTAATTACCTCCTCCCTGTGTAGATCGGTTCTCCTGAGCCTTGCTAGTGACCTAATTATTATTTTCAGGTGTGGTGCAGCAGAGGCACATCTAAAAGTTGCAGGACAGAGGCCCTTGAGGACTGGAGTTTGACACCCCTGATCTAAAACTTCCCAGTTTTCGCTGCTGTCCACATGCTGAGGCCGTTTCCTGATGCGCCTCAGAGCTAAAAGCCTGTCGTACCTCAGCTGAGTGAAAGCTGTGCTGTTGTGCCTCCATTTAGAGGCGTTCTGCAGATCCTCGGTCAGCGCGCTGGACAGAGGAATGAAGTCTGGGTCCAGGTACTTCATGGCCAGCTGGGAGCTGCGCAGAGCAAACCAGTTGGGTTTAAACTGGGTTTTCCTCAGCTGGTTCATTTCAACACGTTTTCAGAAGCAGTTTAGCTCGTCTGTATGCAGACGCAGTGGAAACACTCAACACTTTTAAATGTTTTATAAAGAGCAATAAGCAATAATCAGACAGGTTGATAATTTAAACCAATCATGAATATTTAGCCATCAAAGACAACAAGCAACAACTGTTTGATTTAATAAACAGTCAAATGCAGGAAGATTAATTTCAAACATGGATAATAAAATATTTCTCCTGTTCCAGTTAACCTTTACACTGTAAAAACACAAAATCTTACAAAGTATTTGTATCTAGTTTTTAAGCAAATATCTTAGCACACTTGAAATAACACAAAACCAACTGAAGAGTAACTTTTTACTCGGCTAAAAGGTTACTTTTAATTTAGTTTTTGTCTTATTTGCATTAGAAACTGGACAGAAATACTTGGTAAGATTTTGTGTTTTTGCAGTGTAACTCAGTAAAACCTGTCTGATTACCTGCTCTCTTAAAGGGCCAGAAGCACATTCTGCATTAAAATGTTATAATAAGATGAATTATGACAGAATTAGACATGAAAATGTTATTAATTTGTTGGTTATCAGAATATTGGAGCTAAATTGCTTCTAAAGACGCAGCAACAAACTCGTGTTCCTTCAGAAAACCAGATGCATTACATCATTTACGCTGTGGGCTCAGTGTAAATGCAGACTCTCAGTCTCTTTTCTGAAATATTCTTATTTATTCAAAGCACAAATAACTTCAAAGTTTTGCTTAGAAGTTAGTAAGAAAGCCAAAAAGTTGCAGCAACGTTGCCCATCTTAACAAGTTAACAGAGAATCTAAATGTTGAATAAATATTATGTTTTTCAGCTTTTATTTAATTTGATCATTTTTAAAGCTTGAAATGTTTTTCCAACATCTTGAAATATTTTAAATTCACTTGTTAAGATGAACAGTTTTTGTAGTAAAAGAAGGTAAACTTAAATTCTCCTTCAGTCAAATCCCTACATGAGTAAATATGCTGAATTAGTAACTGGTTTAATATTTATTTTTATAGATTTCTAATGAAGCTGATTTTTGATCAATAAAACTATTTGCTTAAAATACAAAATGTTTAAAATATAAGAAAATAGTCTTCATATTATGCTAAGATTTGACACATTTAACTGATTATAAACTAAATAAACAGCTTAAAACAGCTACGCTAGCTAGCTTTGCCGTTTTACCGCATTTTCACCAACATTTTTCACCTGAATACGTTTCTTTAAAAAATTCAGTTTTTTTTTTTTATATTTTTAAGGTAAATAGAAAATTTAACTACAAACTATAATGCTAACATGTAGAAACTACATGTTTTCCCTTTTCCTTGAGCGCAGTCAGTTAGCATAAGCATGTTAGCATCCACATCTGCACTGGAAAAAGGGATAAAACTGATGCCTAAAAATAGTTCAAAGCTGCTATAATAGCTATGCTAAAGCAACTTTAAGAATGTAAAACTCTGTTTAATAATTCCAAAAAAACAAATCTGGATCCTTTAATACAATATAAAAAGTAATCACATGTCAAATTAGAGAAACAGGAAGTTAAAAGTGTCTTCAGTAACAGAGTCATTCATATTGGCAAACAGATTATTTCAGGCAGAAAGAGGCAGTGCTGAATCAGAAACAGCATGAGATGCTAAAAATTACCAAATTATAGCTCAAAATCAAGAAAATTGTTTTTGTACTTAATGTTAAAGGTTTATAAAAGTGTTTTTTTTTTCTTTTTCTTTTACCTACCAACTTTTTTTCATTAATAAGTACATTTTTCATATCTTTCCATTGATGCTGTTCCAAAATCAACACCACATGATTAAAAGTTGCCAAGGCAAAGTCAGCGTCTTTGGCTCAACTTTGCTTTGTCTCATCTGTGAAACAAAGTTGTTGCAGTCGGCTGCAGATTTATTTATTTTGTTTTGTTTTTCAGCCAGACGGCCAAACAGAGCTGAAGCAAAAGCTGCTGGTTGTAGGAGGAAGTTAGAGGTAGAAAACATCGCTCTGTATTCACCTCAGGTCAGGTTTACGAGGTGGCCTCTCGCTGCAGCAGAGATGTGAAAAAACAACAACAATACAAAAACATCTGACTTCTCGGCTTCAAACTGACACCAGAGGCTCTAAAATCACATTAGACCTCAGCATGCAGGAGCTGATGTAAATATAAAATAAAATAACTTTGATTTAACCAGTCTGGTTCTTTATAAAGCCTGGAGAGCTGCTGGTAAAAATAAAAATTATAATAATACATCTGAAGAAATTAAGATGTTTGCACAGTGCTGCAATTTAAATATAGAGCTGCTAATCTGAGTGACAGAAAAGACATTTCGAACTAGCAAAAAAGGTCAAAGGTCAAAAACAACTAGTGATGAGAAAATTCATTAGATACGAACATAAACTGCATAACAGAGTATTTATCCTGAAATGTTTTACCTCATTACTGATTTTATAAATCTATCAAGAAAAAGTGCATTGCTAAAGCACAATGCAAACATATTTAGCATAAGCTAATGCTAAAGCACAATGCCAACATATTTAGCATAAGCTAATGCTAAAGCACAATGCCAACATATTTAGCATAAGCTAATGCTAAAGCACAATTCCAACATATTTAAGGAAAGTGAATGCTAACTCGCTATACCAAAGTGATATTTAGTGGAAGTTGATGCTAAACATGAAACTAATGCTAAGGATAAATTAGTTAGCATGTTTTCAAAGTTAGCAGAAATGTCAAAGTGCTAATCGAAAATTAGCTCTGTTAGCATATTAGCGGATGCTGTGCTATGTCTCATTCTAATAATATAAACATAAAGTTCCTCAGTAGCAACATTTGCCTCTTGACATGCTAACTCTAGCATGTAGTGTAGTGCATCCAAACAGAACCTCTGCTATGCTAATGACCCACCTGTCTCGCCATGACCCTAGGATAGTTGGTTTCAGATGAACCGACTCTGACTGTTAGTTTGGTTGGATGAGTTAACATTGTGAAATACAGCACTGTGCAAACGTTCATATTCTCCCCAGAGGTATCAGTAAAAGCTGTTTGGAGCTGCAGAGGAAAGTCAATAACACCAAAGCACTGATGCACAGTTCTGAGCAGAAGTTTTAAAGCATCCCTCACTTCTTTCTGTTTTCTTTGAATTTTCTTTTCAATATTTTAGATATGCTCTCTGAAAAATAGACGAGGTTCCACTGCACTGCTGGCATATCTCAGTGCCAGGCCCATGAAACTGTCACTAACAGATAAACATCTAAAAAACATAACATGGTATGCAGCAGCAGAAGCGAAAGCGCTATACCAATGCGATATGTAGCAGAAGCTAATGCTAAAGCTCTGTACCAACATGGTATGTAGTTCTGATACACTAACGCTGTCGGCTCCCTTTGCTCAACAACTTTAAATTTGGTAGTGTTCATTATTACTATAAACAATGATTACTAGCTTTAAACAGGATACTTTGTTTGCTAACTAAACATTTAGCTAGCAAGTTCAGTAGAGAGCAACATATTTAGCTTAAAACAAAACTATTCAGGTTGCATCTACATATTTAGTTGGTAAGCTAATATTTAGCTCCAACTATTTGTTTGAAGCTAATTATTAAACTTGCTAACTAAATATTGTGTTTAAAGCTTCTTATTTAACTTGCTAAATGTTTAGCTAACTAGCTAACTGTTTTGTTTTAAGCTAGATATTTAGCTTTCCCACTAACTACTGAACTTGTTAGCTAAATATTTAGATTGAAGCTAAATATTTAGCTTGTAAATAGTTAGCTAACTTACTGCTTTTGTTTTTAACTGAATATAGCTTTAGTGCTAAATATCGAACTTGCTATATAAATATTTAGATTGAAGCTAACATAGCTTGCTAACTAAATGTTTTTTAAAGCTAAATATTTAGCTTTCTCAGTAAATATCACACTTGTGCAAATCCTATCAGTTGGGAAAATATCTTTATTTGAGATTTGGAAGGTAAACTAGCAGGAAGTGAGGGATGATTTAAGACTTCTGCACAGACTGAGGATCTGTGAAATGATGAGTCAGGTTTGGTTTTTCAGAGCAGCCAATGGAAACAGAGCAGGCCTGATCAGAACCTCCTCTGGACTCACCGGAACCCCGTGTGGAACATGTACATCCTGGGGCCTCCGTTGGGTCCGTACCGCGGGGGTCCGGGCAGGAAGTCCTTCTTGATGGACACGTAGCTGATGAGCGACAGGATGAGCAGCGCCACGCTGAAGATGATGAGCCCCAGCGCGCTGGCGATGCGCACCATCCTGCCGCGCCGCGGGCAGCCGCCGTCCCGGACCAGAGCCTCAGCGAGCGGCCGGAGAGCGGCGCGCAGCGCGGACAACCAGGCGCGTCGCATCGGCGCGCCGCATCTGCGCACCGCGTCTGCGGCGGAGCTAAAGGCGTTTGTCAGGGGTCCATGTGGGGGTGGAGGGAGGAAGGCTCGGGGTGCGGTGTTACCTCACGGAGGCCGCGCTGGAGACTCCGCAGCTTCACCGACTAGCTGAATGCGTGACGCGTTCACGGCCCGCTCATCCCGCAGGGTGGAAATCCGAGGAGAAGCCGGAGGGTTTCCCCGCATCCATGGCGGCTCAGATCGGGTTCATAATCCTCCTCCAAGGCGCTGAGATCCGGGAGGCAGCGAGAAGATGGATGCTGCTCTTCATCTGCATCCTCCGCGTCGGACTCCTTCCTCCTCCTCTTCCTCTTCCTCCTCCTCCTGCTGCTGCTACTGGTTCAGGCTGATTAATTAAACTGGTGTCGCTTTAAGGAGAAAGCAGCTCCTGTAAGGCTGTAATCAGATAAACAAGCAGCAGCAACATCCGAGGCGGAGCTCCGGGAGAGAGAGGACAGCATCCCACCGAGCAGAGCCAGCCGAATGTCTCCAGAGACCGAAAATAACTCGGATCCACCTGAACGCAGCGCCAAAATGCCGCAAAACAGGCAGCAGTGCCAAAAGATACGCAAAACAGGCAGCAGCGCCAAAAATACCGCAAAACAGGCAGCAGCGCCACAAAACGCCGCAAAACAGGCAGCAGCGCCAAAAATACCGCAAAACAGGCAGCAGTGCCAAAAGATACGCAAAACAGGCAGCAGCGCCAAAAATACCGCAAAACAGGCAGCAGCGCCACAAAACGCTAAAAAAAACCAAGCAGCAGCGCCACAAAATGTATTTATTTATATACGGGTATTTTCCACAGGTTTTCACCTGCTTGTGATGAGTTTAGCATTTTTAGAGCAGTTGGACCTGGAGGGACATTGAGAAGCAAATGAGACTGGTGACCTCATTTGACCCCAGAATGTTTCCCCACATCATCACCTCTCCACCACCGTGCTCTGCAGCTTTTATCAGGGGTTTGTGCTGATCTGCTGCATCAGCCCCCAAGATTTCTATGCTGGCTAAATATTTAGCTAGCAAGATTAATATTTAGCCTGCTAACTAAATATTTAGTCAGCAGACAAATTATTTAGCATCAGTCTAAACATTTATCTAGTATTGTAAATTTCTAGTTTGCTGACCAAATACTTAGTTAGCAGGCTGATGTGCTAGCTAGCTAATTTAGCTCATCAGCTTGCTAGCTAATTATTTATCTTGCTAGCTAAATATTTAGATACAAACAAATTAGTTATGAGCTAAAAATTTGGTAAAATTCTAAATATTTAGCTTTGGCCAAATATTTAGTTATTAAATATTTATCTTATTTATCTTGCTAGCTAAATATTTTGCTAGTAAGCTAAATATTTACCTTCAAACTAAATATTTATCTCAACACTAAATAGTCTGAAACAAATTTTAAGCTCATTGCTGAATATTATGTTTGTAAAATAAATATTTAACTTGGAAGCTAAATGTTTAACTAAACGAGTTTCATACTCGCTACAAACTAAATAAATATTTGGATAGAAACTTAAACATGTAGCTTCAAGCAGAATATTATTCAGTTTGGTAAACTAAATACACAGTTTTCTAATTAAATATTTGGTGTTATGCAGGTTAATTGAACCAAGTTATTGCTGTTGTTTTTGCCGTTACAGCTGAGCCGGGCGCTGACCGGTCAACCTGTGAATTTGATCACCTGGTGGATATTTTCCCATAATTCCCTGGGAAGTGAGAATCGTGTTGTTAAATTTTCACTCAGTTTTTCCTCTTCGTTTGATGAATAATAAAAGTTGAGAACAAACAGAGCAGACGCATCATTTCCCTTCACGCCGGCGCCTGGAGATGAAACTCAGGAAATAACTGTTGCCTTTGGCCTGGGAGCCAAACTGGGATAAAAAGAATAAATGAGACAGGCTGATGGAAAACACACACACACACACACACACACACACACACGGCTGTCTGCAGGTGAGTGATGTACGGCAGCGCTCCGTCCTCCATCACTACAGTGGACATAACAAAGCACCACATCCGGCCGTTTCCACTCAGCTCATCTCCAGCCTCAGTGATGAGGCGGCCATGATGAATCACGAGACGCGGACGCCGGATTCGTCAGCCTGACCTTGAACATTTGGCCGCAGCTTCGTTAAAACCAGATAATAAATACCTGCTGGACCCAGACTGAGTTATTTTTAGCAGCTTTCTGTCCGTCTGCAGCTTCAAAAGCTAAATTAAAACTAAAACTAACTGGTGGAGGAAATGTTTACATTCAGGTCATTTCTGTGAAGCCCAAACACATTTTCACTCAATTAAATTAAAATGTATCTGTCCGAACTGCAAAAACACAAAATGTCACAGAGTATTTTATAATGCAAATATCTTAGCACGCTTAAAATAAGACAAAATAACTTTCAACAAAATATAGGATATTATTTCTAATCAATAATCACATTGATAAAAACACTGATTGTAAAAACTACTAGTTAAGTGACAATCTGCTATGTAACTAGTCCTTTTGAGTATTATCTCCACGGTAACTAAAGATTTAGTTAAATGTGAAATAGATAAATATTTATTAGGTCTCAGCTCAGATTTAAATATTTACTTTGGCTATAAATACTTAGATACTGAGCTGGTAAATGTTTAGCCTGCTAACTACAAATTTAGTTTATAAATGAATATTTAGCTACTAAATGTTTAACTTGCTAATTAAATACTTAATTTGAAGCTGAATATGTTTTCTTATGGCAGCCTAAACCTAAATTATTACCTTTTGTCTCTAAAAGCAGCTCCTTCTGCAGATCCTCGCTTCATTTGATGTAATATTTACTTTTTGGAGTTTGATTGTTGGTTTATTATTTTGCTCACATCCTGCTTTTATCTGTCTGTTCTTCATTAACTCCAGGCTCAGGAATCAGAACCTGCTGCTGGTTTCACTCATGAGTCCGACTGTAAACAGCATCGATCGGTTCTGACACGAAGCGCCATCGATCGGATCCGTGACGACAGACTGAAGTGGGTCGAGCTCAGACCTCCTGCAGGATCTGATGCATTTCTGCACCAGGAAAGATGCTGAATGTTAATTATAAAATAAAAAGTAA
>NW_015115820.1:0-617 GCF_001443285.1 Poecilia latipinna
TTTGTGCCTGTGAGGGGGAGTTAAACAGAGTTTTGGAGTCAGACCTCCACTGTCCTGTGTGTGTGTTTCAGAGAGAAATCTTACTGATGCTGTGAGTTCCTCAGACTCCAGTTTGACTCCAGTTTTTTCGTTTTTCTCAATTTATGTCGTCATTTTTACACAGAATCCCAATAAAAGTAATAGCTCCAATGTCGGGATCGAGCCGCACGTTTTGATACCACTTTTGTGGGGTTTCTCGCAGCGGTACGAGCCGCATTAACGGTAATGGAAGAAGATGTTATAATAATAATAAACAGACATTCTATTAGGTGAAGAACAATAGGTGCCTGCCATGCAATGCATGGAGGCAATGACTGACCTGCTTCGCAGGTCAGTCATTGCTCTCCTTATGCATTGCTAATGGCATGCCCCAATAACAATAGGTGCCTGCCATGCAATGCATGGAGGCAGTGACTGACCTGCTTCGCAGGTCAGTCACTGCTCTCCTTATGCATTGCTTATGGCAGGCCCCAATAATAAACAGACATTCTATTGGGTGTAGAACAATAGGTGCCTGCCATAAGCAATGCATAAGGAGAGCAGTGACTGACCTGCTTCGCAAGTCTCCCTATGCATTG
>NW_015115820.1:4175-9912 GCF_001443285.1 Poecilia latipinna
TGCTCTCCTTATGCATTGCTTATGGCAGGCCCCAATAATAAACAGACATTCTATTGGGTGTAGAACAATAGGTGCCTGCCATGCAATGCATGGAGGCAGTGACTGACCTGCTTCGCAGGTCAGTCACTGCTCTCCCTATGCATTGCTTATGGCAGGCCCCAATAATAAACAGACATTCTATTGGGTGTAGAACAATAGGTGCCTGCCATGCAATGCATGGAGGCAGTGACTGACCTGCTTCGCAGGTCAGTCACTGCTCTCCCTATGCATTGCTGGCAGGCCCCAATAACACAAACCTTTTGACAACCGGTTTAATGATTTCTGACCTTCATATTCATGAAGGAGCTTATAATAGTCCCTGTTGATTAATGATAAAAGGACATGAGCATAAAATAGCTTAACATTCAATCAATCAAGTTTACTGTATAGCACTTTTCATCAACAAGGCAACACTAAAATACAAAGCTATAAAACATACAATTAACAATTGTCAAGTGTCTTTGTTACATATCAGAATGTTTATTAATGTTCAATTTATAATGTTTCAAGAGCAACTCTAAACTGGTGGGTTTTTAGTTTTGATTTAAAAGCACTCAGTCTGTTCCAAATTTGTGGTGCATAGAAGCTGATCGCTGCTTCTCCATGTTTGGTTCTCGGGTTGCAGAGCAGAACCAGAAGAAGACCTGAGAGGTCTGGAAGGTTGATACAACAACAGCAGATCATTAATGTATTGTGGTGCTAAGCCGCTCAGTGATTTATAAACTAACATTATTTCAAAGTCTTTGAGCTACTGGGAGCTTGTTACATGCAATGGTGGCTGCATGTAGGATTCCCCCCCGCCATTTCAGGTTGCTGCTGAGCTCAGGCAGGTTAAGCAGGCCCAGCTGGATTCACTCTGCCTCTTGATTAGCAGAGTATAAGGCTAGCTGGAAGACTGGCTTTAGTGCCTATTGGCCAATTGGGCAGCATGTGTGCTGCAGCTTTGTGGTGCTGTGATAGAGGATTTGTTGTTGGCTAGAACCCCTGGTTTTTGTGGTTATTCTCCCCTTTCTTTTCCTTTAGGTTCTCATCGTCACCTTTAAGTTTTCTTTAGATTATTCTTGAAGAATAAAACTTTAACTTTACCCTCCTGGTATTGCCTCTTCATTTTTTTCCCTGGTTTATTTATTGTTACAGCCCCCCTCCAATACCCCTAAACTTCCTTGGGGATGTAAAAGAGCTAGTGAAGGACTTTAGAACTGGGTTGATGTGCTCTATCTTCCTGGTTTTAGTGAGAACATCAGCAGCAGCGTTCTGGATCAGCTACAGCTGGAGGATTGATTTTTAAAATTTTTTTTAAACCAGACCTGTGAAGACGCTGTTACAGTAATCAATGCGACTAAAGCAGGGGTCGGCAACACGCGACTCTAAACTGATGAGTGTGTGGTGGGCCATGGATAGCAAAGGGGAAAAGAGGAAAATAACTGGGGAGATTTTCTACAGTTCATGGACCGAATCATTTGCATTCATTGCCAATGTGGGAGGATTACCTGAAAGTTTGCTCTGTAGCGAGAAGTTGTCAAATAACAAAAGAGTACCATACTTTCCGGACTATAGAGGGCACCTTACTATAAGCTGCACCTACAAATTTTTGGGAAAAACAAACTGGAAATGTACATATATAAGCCGCACCGGGCTATAAGTCGCATGATTCAAAGCGTGGGAAAAAAAAATAGTGGCTTATAGTCTGAAAAATACGGTAATGTGGAAAGACATTTCCAAGGAAGGCATTACATTAGCTGCCGCATCAAGATTAAAGTTGCATCTTACATGCCCGATGTTCAGAAGCTGTCCAGTGATGTCCGTAAACAGAAGTCAAACACGTAGAACACAATCCTACCATAGGTACATATATTTAGTAACAAAGTGGTTGTTTGTATAAATTGATTAGTGATTTTTGTCAGTATATATGCAGAATGACACTTAGCAATATTATTGTATTTTGTTGCTCAGGTCCGAGGATGGTTGCGTGTCAAAAGAGAAGGATGCTGCTATGTTTTACCATTGCACTGACTTGCTTGGCATTTGCACAGAAATCAAACTTAAACTGTATTTAATTTTATATACTTTACCTTTTCAAAAGGCTACCATTTTATTTTATAACTGCAGGTTGCTTTTTTTTGCACTCCATTTGTTGCCCAGATAAGGGGCACATTATGCACGTTCTGTTTTGATGCTGTTTTTTTTTTTATCACACACTTAACGTGATTATTTACAAAGAGTGATCGTTATGCAAACTGCATTTGGGAGCAGGGAAAAAAATTACCCTTTCCCTGTTGATTTTCATAATAAAAATGACATCAAAAATCTGATTTCTTCATTGCATTTCTTTAATTTTATCAATGCAACAAAACATAAAACATAAGTATTGTAATGGAAGGCAAACTTAAAGCACCATGGTACAACAGAGTAATCACGTGGTGAGTCATTCCTTCCTGGACGCACTGCAGGGAAAATAAACATTTAATCATGAATGATAATTATGTATACACTTAGCCTATTATCATTTTGATAATAGGCTAATATAAACACTTAAAGCCTGTTTTGCCTTCATTATAAGTCTTATATAAGGCTTTAAATTTTTTGCGGCTCCAAACAGATTTGTTTTTTGTTTTTTTGGTCCAATATGACTCTTTCAACATTTTGGGTTGACGACCCTTGGACTAAAGATAAATGCATGAATGAGTTTCTCTAGATTTTGTTGAGACATGAGTCCTTTAATCCTAGAAATGTTCTTCAGGTGATAGAAGGCCAATTTTGTAACTGTTTTATGTGGCTCTGAATGTTCAGGTCAGAGTCCATCACTACACCCAGATTTTGGGCCTGGTCTCTAGTTTTTAGTTGTAATAAGGTTCAAAGGTAATGACTTCGGTTTTGTTTCTGTTCAGCTGGACAAAGTTGTGGCAGATCCACACATTTATCTGTTCTAAGCATCTGTTCAGTGACTGAATAGGTTCAGAGTCACCTGGTGAAATCGTAATGTAGAGATATGCATCATCCACGTAGTTATGGGAGCTAATCTTATTTCCTCTTATAACCTGAGCTAGTGGGAGCATATAGATATTAAATAAGAGGAATCCTGGGATTGAACCTTGGGGTACCCCAATGGGACTTGCTTCCACTCTGATGAGAAGTTACCTGCTGAAACAAAGAAATCCCAGTTCTTTATGCAAGATTCAAACAAACTGAGTACAGGACCGGAGAATCTTACACAATTCTCCAGTTGTTCCAGTAATATGTCATGTTCAACAGTGTCAAAAGCTGCACTGAGGTCCAACAGAACCAGCACTGTGATTCTTCTACTGTCTGCGTTTATATGGATGTCCAGCGTTTCCCCCAGAAAACTTGCAAAGCTCGGTGGTCGGAGAGTCGAGGCGGTCCACCATTTTTTTGTATTTAAAGATGTTAAGTAGACAGGAAATGTAAAAATATTACTGGATAGTTTATGTTACGGGAAATGCTATCTAAACCCACAACTAATCTTAAAAACATAAAATCAAAAAATACAATTAAAATGAATATCAATTTCACTTCTGTTTAATCCAAATTAAGTCAGTGGCTCCAAAAGGCGCCCAGGACTTCAGGGGCCATAAATGATAATATTTCTACACAGATCACAAATACATAATGTAACATTTGAGAACATTATCGCGAATGTCAATGCTGCTGAATTGATTTAATGGTTTCATCATACAAAAATTCTAATTCTAAATGTAAGATTTTAAGGAGCTGGCAAGTTTACTTTGTAAAAGTTCAAAGAACAATATTCATAGTTAGATTGTTTGGTTACCATAGCTACAATCTGATGCTGTGAGTTTAATCTTTGGGTTTGAGCTCTGTTTGTTCAAAAATACAAATGAGTAAACTGGAATTTTAACTTATTGCTTTTTAGGTTGACCAATTAAACTACTCCCCATCTCCCAGATTTCACTAAATTTAACACAAGAAGCTGTTAGAGGTGCTGATGTTTTTAGCAGCAAGTTAAATTTTGTTCAAGGCCTGATGCAGCCTCTGACCGGCCCTGTGGATGAGTTAAATCTGCTTCATTACACACAGAGATGCACAACAAACAGGAGATTTAATTAATGCTGCTAATATGGCTTTAGTAGCTCTTCCATGTCGTGTCTGTTGACACGACATGGAAGAGAAATGGAACTCAACTCTGCTCAGGCGTGGCTGCATGCAAATCTCTGCACGCCCGCGTGCCTTAATTCTGGCTGACTAAATGGACAAAGCATTTGGTATGGTTTGATGCATCGTGTTGCCCTGCGACAGACTGGCGGCCTGTCCAGGGTGACCCCGCCTCTCGCCCGGAACGTTAGCTGGAGATAGGCACCAGCAACCCTCCCGACCCCACTAAGGGACAAGGGTGTAAGAAAATGGATGGATAGATGGATGATGCATCGTGTAACTGGAAAAATAATACTAAAAATAATAATAAAATAATAAAGAACCAGCCTTATATAAGGCCTTATATAAGGCTTATAATGAAGGCAAAACAGGCTTTAAGTGTTTATATTAGCATATTATCAAAATGACTGTGTATACATAATTATCATTCATGATTAAATGTTTATTTTCCCTGCGTGACTACGAGGCGAGCGCAAAAGCTCCTTACCAGGATGAACCTGCATGATGAGGTTAACGCTGGTTCGTTAACCACTAACGCACCGGCCAACCGGGATCACAGACATAAAGTTTACAGGGAAAACAGAGCCCGGTGCGGGGAAGCGTGTTGAGATGTAGATGCCACATATAATTCTTTGTTCACAAAGATAAATCATTCTCACCGCTCCCTCAACGCGCACCTCTGAAGGGGCCACTATAAGTTATTCCTGCGGTTCACATAGTGCTGCGCAACCAGAGCTAACGTGGTGGGTTTAAGCTCTTACCTTGATGTACAGTTTTCCAATGAAACACAATTCCTCACAGGGGGTTGATGTAAATAAATATCCATACAGGTCAGCCTGTGTTCAGTTTGAGTGAAAGGAGGCACACGCCGAGGTAAACTTAGATATAAAGAATTGACAGCGTGCGAGGCAATGCGGCGATGCGCCAGCTGTGTGATTGGTCCATGTTCCCGGCATTAAATGCATGAACTTCACAGCAAATTCAAAAGTGTTAGATTTCCAGTGTAAGTGTTGTATGTTAAAAATAGTGCTAATTCAACACTTGTTTAGTCTAATTCAACAACATGAGTGTAAGTGTTAGTTAAATAAAAGCAATACAGTCAAGTGTCAAGTGTTGATTTCTAAAATTAACACCAACACTAACGCAGTCTGGTGCTGATTTAGAAATCAACATAGAACAGTTCATCCCACAGTTGTAACATATTTGTGATATCACTTCAGGGGAAGAGTTACAGAAAGGGTCATGAGTGCAGTAAGGTCCTTGGCCCAGGCCTAGAGGGGGCCCAGATGGGAGGCAAAATATGCTTTCAGGAATCCAATTTTTTTAATCACATCTGACAAGAGCTATAAAAGAAGGGCCCTCTCCTGTTGAAAATGGTATATGATAGTCCAGTAGTTTGTATAGTAGGGTCCCCCTTTGTTGACTCATGGTTGCTAAAAACCTTACCAGACATAGTGGGTGTAAAATATTGAATAAAATGTTGTGCTACATGACTGGCTTTATTTTCACTCTTGCATTTAACTTTATGACACACAAAACTACAAATGAATCGTCCTTATTGTCTCCA
>NW_015115820.1:14345-14647 GCF_001443285.1 Poecilia latipinna
GTCCCGCTTCTCTTGTTTCAGAGTGTTGCGCAATGTGCGCGTCGTTTTTTTGTTTTTTTTTACCCCCTACGGTGCAGGGCAGTCGGGAAGCGTATCGATAGGGAAAAGGCAGACTGACATAAACCTTTTAAAACAACGGAAACAATTTCTGCATTCTGATTATTGAAATTTAAAAGTGCTGTGGTACCGTTGTTCCATCACCCCCGTTTCATACTGGGCCACTTACAGCATCGGCGTTAACGCTATAAAATGAAAGTTCTCTATCGTGGTATCACCCATGGAGGGATTTCTTTATTTAAATG
>NW_015115820.1:18366-29465 GCF_001443285.1 Poecilia latipinna
GCGGAGCTGCGCCAAGAAGTTACAAACACTGAAGAGAAGGAGAGCTATCATCGATACAGTTGCAGCATGTTTTAATGCTGCAACTGTAACTTGCTAAAACAATGCAGTTTTAGCAAGTTGCTCAAAGTCTAAACTGGCATTGTTGTGCATTTAAGGTGCAAAGTTTACCTTCGACCAAACATGCCCCACAGGAATCCCAGCGCCCCCCTTTTGTAAAAATTTCCGCCAGAGCCCCCTGCCGTCCTCTGAACGCCCCCTGGAGGGTGGTAGAGCCCACGTTGAGAACCGCTACGCTACTGCGTCACATGTTTGCCTGAGGAGCGGAGGCAGCAGTATGACGTCTTGTCTGGAGCTTATTATAACAAGGTAAGTTCCATGTTAAAATGATCATGTTTTTGACTATTTTTTATGGAGGCATTAATTTTCCGTTTATGCAAGAGTATCATTCATATACATAGTTCGCTAAAAGTACATTTATTTGTTTGGATATCATGGTATGTACGACTGTTTATCTTAACCGAACATTAAAACTGTCAGGAAAATCTGGAGGCCATTTGAGTTAATATTATTTAGCTGCGGGGTCGTTTTCTTTAAGTTTTTGGCTGTAGACTGCAAAATGGGGGCGTGGCTGTGCTGAACCGTTGACTTGATCTGAGCCACAGGTGTCAAACTCCAGTCCTGGAGGACCACTGCCCTGCAACATTTAGATGTGCCGCTGCACCTGAATAAAATTCGGTGATTAGCAGGACTCTGGAGAACGTATCTACACAATGAGGAGGCAATTGAGCCATTTGACTCTGGTGTTTTGTACCTGTGGCACATCTAAACACTGTCTAAATGTTTTTTCTTTGTTAGTGTGTCATGTTAGTGACTGAAGCCTGTTATGACTCCAACACATTTCTTCAGACAGGTTGGCACGACTTTTAATGCTGTCCAAAATTTTTTCTAGAGCCGACTAATTTCTTTAGTAATTATTTCTGACTTTTTTTATGCTTTATCTTGTAAACCAGGTGGGCAGAGTAATTTGAATGAATATGATGGTGACACACAGGTGAGTCTGATTAGTTTTGCTCACACTACTTTTTAAAATATTTATTTATTATCCTAATGTTTCTGCTATATTTCCTGTTTTTCCTTCCAGGTTGGAAGTCTTCCTCCTTCATGTTGGCAAAAACAAGAGCAGCACCAAAGACACTTCAGCATCAGTGATCACAAGACCATCCATTGCCGCTTCCAATGAACTTTCAAAGCACACTTCACCTTCATTGCAAAGTACCATTAATGTATAACCTTTGTTATATATTGCTGTCAGTGCTGTTTGATGTTTTGAAATAAAAGTAAATTATATTCTGCAAATGGTGCTGGTGTTTTTGTAGATTCAAGTGGCATCTAATGTCTTTTAAAATGAATTTGGGGATTATTGATGGCCAGTATGTTCTGGAAAAAAGGCTTTAATTGCTCTAGTGGCTTTTATTTGGTAGTAAATTGACAAAAAAAAGTAGGTAATGAGAGAAGGGGAAGAAAGGGAAGTGAACCCACAACAGCCGCATTGAAAACTAGATCCTCCATATGTGGGTTGTGCTTAACCCCTGCACCACCACAGCACACTCTGCCAGCAGTATTTTAAAACTCAGATTTCTATGTTGATATATACTTCACACTGTTCTGTATTAGATTAACACGTTCATCGTGTTAACTTTTGACTAAATACACTAGTGTTGGGTAAGTCAACACTGATGTGTGTTTAATTTCAACTACTGTGAGTGTTGATTCAACTGTATCACAAATTACACGTTCAAAATTACACCATCCAGAGTGGACCAATATAGACACTTTCAAAGTGCTAAATTCAACTCTGTAGTAGTTGACTGACCACTTACAAATTTGCTGTGTTTTAAGAATAAATCTGCTCCACCAGTGAAACGCTCAGAGCAACAGAGACACTTGCAATCTGGCTTAAAAAATAAAAATATATATTTTCCCAAAAACAAAAACAAGCAATGCTTAGCCTGGTGAAGGGGGTTTTGTGGGGGAGCTAGTAAAACATGTCTTGTAATACACTGTGGGAAACTGTGATGTCATTGAACACTTTGACTAGACCAGTCTCAATCCTGTGGTGAGCACGGAAACCAGACTGAAAGACGTCAAAGTGATTGGTAATTGTTAACAAACTTTTTAACTATTAAAACAATTTTTTCAATAATTTTGCTGATGAATGGAAGGTTGGAGATCAGCCTGTAATTCTGCAATAGTGATTTATCCAGATCATTCTTTTTTATCAGTGGTTTGATAACTGCTGTTTTTAAACCCTGGGGGAAAACACCTGGGGCCTCATGCATAAAGCTGTGTGAGCACAAAAAATGTGCGGCACCATATTTTTACGCACAAGCCGGAATGTATAAAAATTAACTTTGCGTCTAAGTTTGAGTAAATATACGCATACTTTTTCACTAGCGTGAAAATGTGCAGCAGCCACGCAAACTTTTTCTGTGGTCAATATAAAACTACAAAGCGTCAAAACTCACCTAAATACACTGAAATTTGACGACATTCAGTTATTTAAACCAAGCAGCATCAAAACCCGATGTTTTTTTCATGATTTTAATATTTTATTGTTTAAATGTAAACGATGAAATTGAATCGCATATATCCTCAGACAATAACATAACACACACACACAAAATAAAGAAAATAAAAATAAAAAGATGCAAAAACCTCACTCTAATGTAAATAGCACTCTTCCTCAGTTTTTGTCTCTCATAAAGATCTAACACACTGGTCTGTGCATCGGAGTGCATGAAATGAATCTTTGGGGTAATTTCATTCTCACTAAAAAAAAGGAAACAGGGTTGGATCAGCAGATTAACTTCAAACAGGTTTGATTATTTTAAGGTGATCAAGGTGTGTATACAATCACACATACATAAGTAGCTGCACCAAGGGGCACACCTGTGCGCTGCGCCACAATTTCGTGGCACAACGTAATTGTGGCACAGTGCTTTGGCTCTGGTGGAGAACATCCCAAATCGAAGGATTCAGAGGGAGCGATTGATCAGAGATCATATTGGTCTGCTGGGAAATGTTGATGGTTTATTAGCGTTTAGATTGCCTGGACTGATCATCCTGGAGCTCCGAGCAGAACTTAAAGAAGGAGCCATGTGGTACCGGTACCGGTCCAGCTGCAGCCATCCTTCAGTGGAGCCACTGGCTTTGTGAGAATGTACCTTTATGGACAGAAAGCATCTCTATTCTGTAAATGTACAACTTCTGCAGATGATTCTACTATTTAGCATAAACATCCACATTCCCATTCAAAGGGCTCTCTGACAAGCTGTCATTCTTTAAATCCCTGCTGGATGTGCTACTGTTCAAACAGGCATTTGCACGATCTCTTTATTTATTTTTTTTTTTATTTGGATTTTTTTTTTCTTTAAAATGTATTATTTTTGTTTTTGTGAGGTGACCTTGTGCCCTGAAAGCACATTTTACATAAAATATAGAATTATTATTATAAATACTTATGCTGCTACAAGCAAGGACATTGCCATGGTTATTGCTTCATGTGATGGCAGACTTCCGGGTATTTATATGAATTTACATATGTATTTAAGGGTGGCGACAGTGCGGGAGAGCAGCTGCGCTCTACTTCCCTCAAATTAGGATTTATAAAGGAAAGGTGCACAGCCACATATGTGCGCACGGCTTTAAGCATCCGATTTTTTTTTTTTTTGTGCACAGCACTTTTCTAAATTTTTGAGTCACATCAGATGGAATAACAGACAACTTTCTTAAGTTGTGGGTATTTTATCAAGACATCATTAAGTGAAGTTTAATTTATTTATAATTTATCCTAACTTTTTATAGTTAAGTAGTTGAAACTGAGTCATTATTTATGTTTTGTTATGTTTGTACATAGCATTGGTACTAGATTTAGATTTATGTGCAGATTAATCCTGTAATTTTGTTAATTTTCTCTTCAAAGAAGTTAGAAAATGTATTGCAGGCCGTGTTTGATTGGAGTTCAGGTGGTACAATCACAGGAGGGTTTGTGAGCCTGTCAGCTGTTGCAAATGAAGCTTGAGCATCGTTAATGTTGTTGTTTATGATTTCCACAAAGAATTTTTCCCTTGCATGTTTTAGTGTAGAGTGATAGCTTTGCAGTCTTTCTTTATAGATTTCATAACAAACATGAAGTTGAGTTTTATGCCATTAACGTTCGGCCCTATAACGAAGTTTTCTTGCAGATCCAACTATTTGGATCTGCAAGAATCCTTCATGGAGACTTGTTCCTACCAGACACAATCTTCATTTTAATGGGAGCAATGGAAATGTTCTTACATTAATTGGGTTTGTGTTCTGGCTTGCTCCGTCACAAACTGGTAGCTCCATTTTAACGTAGAGTGAGCTTCTGTCTGGTCTTTAGCAGAGGAGAAGGTGAGAAAGCGCAGCGTCTCCATGGCAAGCGAGAGGTGAGGGGCATGTCTCAGTGACTCTTCATAGTAGAGGTATACCCCTACAACAGGTGAACCGTAGTTTTGAGTCCACAGGACATCGCCTGAAAAGCAAGATAAACACTTCAAATCCCTGCTAGACGGCTGAGATAAGAGTAAGGAAATGTATAATCCACACAGATCCTCCTACCTGATTCCCGGTCAACGGTCACCACAAGACCATCACCACTAGACACCAGATGAGCCATTTCTGGAGGAAGATTACTTAAAGTTAGTTCTAGGACTGGCAGTATAACATTGTGTACTGCTCTCTTCATTAGCAGAGGAGAAGGTGAGAAAGCGCAGCGTCTCCATGGCAAGCGAGAGGTGAAGGGCACCCTAGCAGAAAGTGCCTTAAAAAAAACAACTGCAACCAAATATCTTGTGAAGTGAACAAAGTCAGGAATTCCACAGACCAGGCCTTTATGCAAAAGCACCAAGAAACGTATTGTTTAAATATATCCTTTGTGATGGTCTAAAACATAAAATCCCAAGAAAATACACTAAGTTTCATGATAATGAAATGATAAAGTTTAAAAAAGTTCAACAGATATAAATACTTTTTGCAGATAAGACAGTGCTTAAGTCTTTGAGGTTGTTGAACAAACTATTTGTTTAACTTTGTGAATCTGTGCTCAGAGACGTACTGTAGTTTTGCTTCTCATCATAAGGATGAGCAGAGTAATCGTTGTACGTAGCGTTCCATCGAAGCCCTTGTATCTTAGTATCAAACATGGTAACCATATACTCTGGAAACAAAGGGAAACACTCATTAATTTCAGACTAATTGAATCAGGTTCACATGAGCCTGGCTTCTGAAGTGCTGTGTGTGTGCGACAGACCGGTGCGTCCAATGTAGAGCAAAGGAGTGTTGGGACAGATGGACTCAGAGGAGGAGGTGGTTAAACTTGTTTGCTTTTCGCCCGTTTCAGGATCCACTACAAACCACACGTCATGTTTTTTTCCTGTGTACACACACACACACACACACACACACACACACACACACACACACACACACACACACACCAAGAAGGAAGGTTATCTACAAACAGCAGACAGGTGAGTTATAAAGCACTATACTGTAAAAGTAAAACTGTATAGTTTGCTTCCTAAGAGCCAGACTTTTCTCTAACTGTATCACACACACTCTCTCTGTGTCACTCTCTCATTAAGAGACAGTTTTAGCTCTACCTGGTTCAAATTCAATAAAGGAATATTGTTATTACATTTACGCAATAACATGTTTATTTTGTTATTTTAAAAAAGTATTATATATTCTAATATTGCAGGAAAATGGCTAAATAGGTTGAATGAAAAATCTGTTGAATATACCAATTTTATTTATCCAATTAATCATCAGAATAATCAATAGAATAATCGATTAATAACATAATCGTTACTTGTCGCCCTAGCAGAAAGTGAGCAAAAAAGCAGCCAAAGTCCAGACAAAAAGTATTAACAAAAACTTAAGAACGTTTAAAGAACTGTGGTGATCAAGATCACCTAACAAGTTCAATCTCCATGGGAGAAATATAAAATGAAATGAGGAATGACCCTAGACTTTTGAAAAAGTATTTGTCTTCTTTTAGGACAATTTACAATCAAAGAAAGATCAGAAATTGATAAGACATGTATAAGATCAGACCTGTGTAGAGCATGCCATCAGAGCTTCTGCAGGGTGAGGATTGAACCAGCTCTGGGATGGTAAAAGGCAGTTTCTATGGAAACGGGAAACCATCATGCTTGTTTTGACAAAACATAAAAAAATACAAAAGAAAATGTGATACAATATAAACTATCTTACCATCAAGCCCTCCTTATGTTTTCCACCAAGAACGTACAAACTGCCATCATTAGGATCTGGGAGAAAACCAGGCCTACATTTTAGAAACAGAAACAAAACAGTTAAACCTGTCAAAAATCTTTATAATTTCTAACATTATTGCTTTGTTAATAATTACAGTGAATGATAGTCAATTACAAATCACCAAAAAGTTCCCAGACAAATATGGCATTTAAACAAAAGATCAGCCAAACATAATGTAAGGAATACAGGGTTTCCCCCAGTGTGTTGTAAGCCTGGCGGCCAGCCATGCTTTGCTAGGTCCCCCGCCAGGCTAAGCGTTGCTTGTTTTTATTTTTAGAAAAATTACTAATTGAAGGAAAAAAAAATCTCAATTTTTTTTTTCTTTTGATAAATCTTTAAGCCAGACTACAAGCATCTCTGTTCTGAGCGTTTCACTCGCGGAGCAGATTTATTTCTAAAAGGTTAGAAATAAGTTTATGCATTTAAAGCCGGAGAGCGGACCAATCACACAGCTGGCTTTATTAAGTTAACCTCAGCGCGGATCCTGCGAGCAGGGAAGGGGCTTTGTGGCAGCGGGCTCCCGGCCCAGGAGGGACCCGGATGGAAGGGAGAATTTGACCTTCGGGGATCAAACCTTTATCACATCTGATGAGAGCTGGCGAAAAGCTCTCTCCTGTTGAGTTCGGTGTATGGAAAATTATGTAATAAATAGCCCCAGTGGGCTGTCATTGTAGGTTGTCATTGTTGACTCATGGTTGCTAAAAACTTTACAAGACTAACTGATTTTAGTGACATAGTGGGTGTAAAATATTGAATAAAATGTTGTGCTACATGACTAGCTTTATTTTTATTCTTACATTTAACTTTATGACACTCAAAATTACAAGAGGATCGCCAATGTTGTCTCCAAGTGTATTCTGGGTAAAACTTGTCACCAGGCATCCACCAACATCATCTGTCTCTTGGCAACAGATGGCAACTAGCTACAGCAATTTTACGGACGAAGTTAATATGAGTGGAGCTTCATGGAGCGGCAAAGTGAAAATGATGGAAAAAAGAGAGTAAGCAAAACCCAAAAACTGCACGCATATTTTGTCTTGGAGGTGAACCGGACTTTTTTATTGGCAGCGATTCAGACCCGTCAAAACTACCAGCCCAGCCAGAACAGTCAGGGAGCCGTGCTAGTTACAGGGAGCAACTATGATATTATTCACAATGTGTGAGTTAACTCTAGACTGATTGTAAATTGTAGTAGCCCAGCCGCCAGCTTACATCCCCTTTTTTCTGTCACGGTGGTACAGCGGTGATGTCAGGGACTCAAGGCTGAGTTACAGTCGCAATTTTGTCATATCTGGTTGACAGTTCGAGTTGAGTGCGTGCGAGCCAAGACAGCGGTATTGCTGGGTTTCAGTCACGTGACCCGGATGGCGTTTCTCCAGTTCAAAACAAAGCAAAGTTGATCACAAGTATGCTAATGCCCTAAATAGGAAGGAACAGCCGAGATATCTCGAAAACATAAGCGTATATTTAGGATATGATCTGTATTATCTCAGTAAAAAAAATACTTCTACTTCTCTTATAATCTTGAGGATTTACCTGGTGTCAAGGCGATCCACCTAACTAACTACCTGGAGCTGCAGACCTCATATTATGCATGAGACAGAAGAAAGCTTTCAAAAGCCTGGAGAATACAATCATCTAGTTTCAAGTTGGGTCAAGAATTTACAAAGCAAATTCAAAAGTGTTAGATGTCCAGTGTAAGTGTTGTAGATTAAAAATACAGTGTTGTTAAACACTTGTTTAGTCTAATTCAAAAACATGAGTGTTAGTTTCCCTAAAGCAGGGGTGCCAAAACTTTTTGAGAGCAAGATCTACTTTTTCTCTCACCAGCCGCTTGAAATCTACCTCATGACACAAAGACATAAAAATTGCAAATTAAATTCTATTGACTTATTTTATATGCGAATATGCATCAGTTATAGCAGAAATAATAAAGTGACAGAAAACCTAATGCAGTTTCTTCCTCAGTGAGATTCTGACACTGGGAGCAGGTTACTGGTTTCTCAGTCAGAAGCTGGTTGCAAACCTGACCCTAGCAGGTGTCAGTCAGTTATGGCAGATCTGAACTTTGGTTTGATTACCTCAATATGAGAAACTAACCCAAGGGTAAAGGCAAATCTTCGGAAGTCGGGATATAATTAATTTAATTTCACATAATTATCGCTGTAGAATTAGTTAAAACTTAATGAAATATATTTGTCCTATTTGATGTATACTCACATATGAACGAGGTAATTAGTCCAAGTTTGTCGTTTATTGAATGTTCAAAAACTGCAGCGGGTGTGAAGAGCCACAGCAAAGATAAACAAAGGTAAAACAGCCCGAACAGGTGATCAACTCTAAACCACTCCTACCTTTTTACTTTCTGTCTCTTTGTCGTTTAAGCATACCCGTTGCCGTGGTAAACGCCTGCGCCCGCAAGCCGAGCAGAGATTACATTAAAAACACAACATTCAGTCCGTTACGATATCACGTTTCCAGGCTTGATATTTATTCCTCGATTATTAATAAGCCTCTCATGAACACAGCGGTGGTTGAGTAGCTAATTTAAACTCCTACTCTGCTCGTCAGTCGGTCTTTGAGTCGCCTTTTTTTTCTTTTTTTGTTAATGGGACCGAAACGCACTGAATTGCGCAACACCTTGTTCAAACAATAATTACTGAGATTATTAATTTTAACACGCCTCGTTAATTTTTTTTAATAATTATTCATTTTTAATGAAGCTACAAACATTTAGGATCTTTGTGAATATTTTTGATAAGCCCGTCAGAAGAGTAAGTGCTGCTCCTGGTGGCGTTCAGAATATCATCTGCCGAGATCGACTCAAAACCTTCGATCGACGATTTGGTCACCCCTGCCCTAAAGAGTTTGTTATTCCAAAGAGTTAGATAAAAGCAATACTGTCCAGTGTCGATTTCTAAATTAACACCAACACTAACTCAGTCAGGTGTTGATTCAGAAATCCACATTGATCAGTCAGGTGTTGATTTAGAAATCAACATAGAACAGTACATCCCAGTTAGTGACATATTTGTGACATCACTTCAGGGAAGGAGTTACAGGAAGTGGAGGAGGAGTGCAGCAGGCCCCTGGGTCCCATCTGGGCAGATGGAAAGCAAAATATACATTCAGGGATCCAATATTTCTAATCACATCTAACAAGAGCTTTAAAAGGAGAACTCTCCTGTGTTGAAAATTGTATATGATACCCCAGTAGCTTATATAGTAGGGTGCCCCATTGTTGAATCATGGTTGCTAAAAACCTTACCAGACTGACTGATTTTAGAGACATAGTGGGTGTAAAATATTGAATAAAATGTTGTGCTACATGACTGGCTTTATTTTCACTCTTTATGACACAAAACTACAAATGAATCGTCCTTATTGTCTCCAGGTGCATTCTGGGTAAAGCTCGTCACCAACGTCACCATCAGTCACTTGGCAACAAATGGCAAACTAGCTAGAGCATTTCTAGGGATTACGTTAACATGTTTTGAATTTGTGTTGTTTCATCGTTGGTGACCAGTAGCCAGATGTTTCTGTTCTTCTCTTGGTTTGTTGTATTTCATGTCAGATGGATTTCAGAATGACATAGTCGCATAGTATGGTGATGAAACTTGTTAGCTCCGCTGTTGCAGGCATGTCCATGTTGTAAAGTTAAATTGTCATGGGCTTTATTATTTGGGCCCGGTCATTAGCCCCGCCCGACGCCGACTTGTTCCGCAACTGCGTCACATGTTTGCCTGAGGAACGGGGGCAGCAGTATGGCATCTTGTCTGTAGCTTATTATAACAAGGTAAGTTCCATGTTATAATGATCATGTTTTTGACTATTTTTTATGGAGGCATTAATTTTCTGTTTACGCAAGAGTATCAATTCATATACATACTTCACTTAACGTACGTTTATTTGTTTGGATATCACGGTATATACGACTGTTTATCTTAACCGAACATTAAAACTGTCAGGAAAATCTGGAGGCCATTTGAGTTAATATTATTTAGCTGCAGGGGTCATTTTCTTTAAGTTTTTGGCTGTAGACTGCAACACGGGGGAGTGGCTATGCTGAACCGTTGACTTGATCTATGACACAGGTGTCAAACACCAGTTCTGGAGGACCACTGTCCTGCAACATTTAGATGTGCAGCTGCTGCACCACACCTGAATAGAATAATTAGATGACTAGCAGGACTCTGGAGAACGTATCTACACAATGAGGAGGCAATTGAGCCATTTGACTCTGGTGTTTTGTACTGGTGGCATATATAAAAACTGCCAAAATGTTTTTTTTTAAATTATTATTAGTATGTCATATTGGTGACTGATGTCCATGCTGTTTGATGTTTTGAAATAAAAGTAGATTATATACTGCAACTGGTGCTGGTGTTTCTGTACATTCAAGTGGCATCTAATGTCTTTTAAAATGAATTTGGGGATTATTGATGGCCAGTAGTTTCTGGGGAAAAAAAGGTTTTAATTGCTCTAGTGGTTTTTATTTGGTAATAAATTGACAAAAAAAAAAGTGGATAATGAGAGAAGGGGGGGACCGGGAAGCAAACCCAGGACAGCCACTTTGGAAACTAGATCCTCCATATGTGGGTTGTGCTTAACCTCTGCACCACCACAGCACACTCTGCCAGTAGTATTTTAAAACTCAAATTTAGGGCTGAAACGATTCCTCGAATGATTCGAGTACCTCGATTACTAAAATTCCTCGAGGAAAATTTACCTGCCTCGAA
>NW_015115820.1:34290-36893 GCF_001443285.1 Poecilia latipinna
GGTTAAATAGGGAGTACTCCACCTAAAACAAAAAAGAGGAAAGGACACATTAGGTCAAATGGCAACATTCAGACAAAACAATAGGCAAAACAGAGACATGAGCGAAGGCGGTGACATCAAAGGGCCATGAAGAAACGTTACTGAGCCCCTGGCAAAGTTGTTATCAAGGCATGATGTCCTTAGGAGAGCTCAGCTTAGCAACTTCATGGATAAAGGAGGGGGTTAGGAGGGAAGAGTGTTGTGTTTACATATCTTCAAGGAGATTGGAGATATGCAGCTGTTCCAAGGCTGTGTTAACTTTTGACTAAATACACTAGTGTTGGGTAAGTCAACACTGATGTGTGTTTAATTTTAACTACTGTGAGTGTTGATTCAACTTTGTCACAAATAACACTTTCAAAAGTGTAATTTCTACACCATCCAGAGTGAACCAATATAGACACTTTAAAAGTGTTGAATTCAACTCTGTAGGAGTTGACTGAACACTTCCAAATTTGCTGTGTAGGATCAAAAGAAGCATTAAATGGCTGTCGACTTGTTTCTGCCAGGTGAGTAGTGAATTGTGTTATTTTAAGTAATTAGTCTATGATAATGATGCTATTGCTAACAACAAACTAACCCATTATTTTATGAGCTTGAATCTCCTGGTAAATAATTTATTTAGCTTCTGTAAACCCAAATTCATGCTGGAGTTGTACGTTAATGTTAACGTACAACATTAACAGCAACTGTAGGATGCTGGACTCGGGTCCAATATAGGTCAACTATTAGCACCGAGCTACAGAAACCATTGGTTACGTATTGTAACCCCAGATTCTATGAGTATAGGCGCAGCCCTTTAAGGCTATCACTAGTGGGTTTATCCACACTGGTGATACTACTAGCTTCACTACTAGCACAGCACTGAAAAAAGCAGTCCACACCCACCTATTGGGTGAGCCTCACCCTGGTCTGTATAAATAATGATCAGACCGGACAAACGGCTCCCTAACAGCCTTTTTCTTCAGCCATTCAGGAACCAGGGAGGCCCACAGCTTAAAGGGTTGCGCCAATACTCATAGAATCTGGGGATACAATACGTAACCAACGTTCTATTTCGTATAGGCTTCGCCCTTTCCGGCTATCGCTAGTGGGTTAAAGGCGAAGCAGGATGTAGTCTATGCCTCACTGGGTCCATCCAGACCACCACCATGAAGCATCTGCTGCATCAAAAAACAGTCTCAGCCTAGAGTGCGTAATTATGCACTCCCGGCCTCCCATACAACAGAAGACCAGAGAGGAGAATAACATTGGTTAGAAAGGTTGAGACAAACAGATCTGCTGCTGTGAACAAGAACAACGAACGTTACGAACTGTAACAGTGTAACGATGAACAAAACAGGTAACTTATTATACAGCACTTTGGACAACCATGTTGTTCTCAAATGTGTGAAACGTGACAAAAAAAATTATTCTGTCAGAACTCTGAGGGCAGAATGGGTCATAGAGAACGTGGAAACATCACACAGGTAAAACCGAATAAATGAGCACAGAGATGACCAGGAAGCTACTGTGCAAATGTCCTCCACAGACATTCCTTCACGCAGAGCTGTGGAGGATGAAATCCTTCTGGTGGAGTGAGCTCTCAGATTCTCTGGAGGATCCAATCCAGAAGAAGTGTAAGCCTGTGAGATGGCCTCACACAAGCAGTGAGAAAGACACTGGGCAGACAGAGGACGCCCCACTGAGTTATCTCTGTAATGCACGAACTGACGCTGAGAGCAATGCAGTGCAGCCGTGCGTGCCACATGAGAGAGCGCGCGCACGGGACAGAGACATTGAGAAGCAGCTTCTGTCTCAGATTTATGAGGGGGGTTGAAAACCCTCCAGAGATATCTCTCTTGATTTAAACGAGCTTGTGATGCTTTTAGGTGTAAAAGCAGGGTTGGGACGCAGCACAGCTGAGCTGCCGTCGGCTCGTATTCTGAGATATGAAGAAGCAACAGACAGAGCGGATAAATCGCTCACTCTCTTTGAAGACGTAAGGGCGAACAACAGAGCAGTTTTAAAAGACAGGAACTTAAGAGGAGCCTGGGCTAAAAGGCTCAAATGGAGCTTCAACCAGAGCATGCAGGACCAGTGTTAAATCCCACAGAGGAGAAAGTGGGCATGACACCAGTCTGCTTCTACGCACACCTCTCAGAAACCGCTTCATCAGCGGGTGGTTGAAGACCGTTCTGTCACCAAAAACCCTCATGGCAGGAGGAAATAGCTGCAGCACGTTTTAAACATACGTTTTAATGGTGCTGAAAGCTACATTTCTGTCCATCAGCTGCTGGAGAAATGACAGCACGCAGCCTAAAGGACATGAAATGAGTTCCACGTCCTCTCCCCCGCACCAGCTTTGAAAGGTTGACCATTTCGAAGCATATAATGCTGTGGTAGAAGCAGCTCATGCACACTGAATGGTGCGCCCCACATCCTGAGGGAGACCGAGCCTCTCTAGGGTGCGTTCACACTGCAGCCTGAAGTGACTCAATTCCGATTTTTTTGACGTAATGCGACCTGTATCCGATCTTTTCATGGCAGTGTGAACAGCACAGGTTGGATTCTTTTTCGAATGT
>NW_015115820.1:40036-44970 GCF_001443285.1 Poecilia latipinna
TATCCTTAAACCATAAGTTGACCCCATGCCCCAGGTTTTACTTCACTCAGCAGCACTCACTGAGGGTGCGTTCACACTGCAGCCTGAAGTGACTCAATTCCGATTTTTTTGACGTAATGCGACCTGTATCCGATCTTTTCATGGCAGTGTGAACAGCACAGGTTGGATTCTTTTTCGAATGTGACCCATATCTGATACGTATCCGATTCAAATGCGACCTAACGTTCAGGTCACATTCATCCAAACTGAACATCACTGATTCTCAACAAATCTCACTATTCTGCGTCCTGATACGCACAAGTGGGAAGAAAAACAACAACCATGACGGATTATATGAGGATTAAGTTATTAATATGCTGCTCCGGCCAAACAACAATTTCAAATATGTAAGCTAAGCTCCACCGTTAGCCTCCATGTGTACTTCCGCAAACACTGAGCACTTCTTCTTTTTATGGCAGTTGGTAGAACACTTAGAACGCTGATGCTATTGCACCCTCTACTGCGCATGCGGGACACTTTCAGGTCGTTTGCCCGTTTACACTGCAGAATGCATACAGGTCGCATTTACTGGCAGTGTGAATGGCCCTCGAGTGCGCTCGAGTGCCACCAGGATTACCGACAGCTGTTCCTCCCGAACTCAGTCCAGGAGCCGTGGAATCAGTGGAACTGGGGGAAAAGCATAAAAGAGCATTTTTGGCCATGGGCTGTGAGCAAAGGTGTCCACCCCTAAGGGTGGGTTCTACCGTGGACTCAGTGAGAACCACAGCTGGCACTGCGCGTCCACTGCCGCTCTCCCGAATCTGCTCCATATTTGAGCGACTAGCTCGTGATGGAGACTCCAGTCCCCATGGTGAGGACTGCCCCTGGACATGATGTCCGCTCCTCTGTTCAGGACGCTGGGGACGTATACTGCTCTGATCGAGAGCAGGTTTACGCACGCCCAGCACAGCAGCTGTCTGGCGATGTTTAACAGCTGAGCGGAGTGCACACCTCCCTGGCGATTTATGCAGGCAGCTGCCACTCTGTTGCTCATGTGGATCAGAACATGTTGACCCTTCAGCAGAGGAGCAAAGTGCTGAGTCACCTTCAGCACCGTGAGGAGCTCCAGTATGTTTATATAAAGAGTCATGTCGTCTGGCCACTGAGCTCCAACCACCTGAGACAGACACGTTCCTCCCCATCCCGGCAGCGATGCGTCTGTGAACACTGATATGTGTTACGTGGGTCTGCTGAGGGGAACTCCCTCTGCCAGAATGCTGAGGCTCCCCCCAGTGAATGAGATCGGCTCCCACTGAAGGAGGAACAGAGATCATGCTCCTCTTCTGGCGTACAGGATATATGTGCAGGCGAGTGAACCATCTCTGAAGGCATCTCATGTGTAAGCCAATAAAAGCAGGTCGTCCAGATAGAAGAGGACTCTCATACCAGCCATATGCAGTGGTTGCAGCGCTGTTTCCACACATTTGGAAAACGTGCACAGGGCGAGACAATAACCAAATGGCAGACGGTTGTACTGATACTGGGTCCCCTGGAAGGAGAAACGCAGATACTTCGTGTGTTTCAGGATGATGGGGACGTGAAAGTATGCATCTTTAAGATCTATGGAGGTGAACCAGTCATCCGGTGAACGTTTTCCAGCACTTGTCTGGTTGTTAGCATGTGGAATGGCCTCTCAACGATCGAGCTGTTGAACAGGAACAGATAGAGAATGGGTCTCATTCCTCTTGTTTTCTTGGGGACCAGAAAATATCGGGAATAAAACCCTGCATTTTCCTCTCCCTGGGGAACCATGGAAATAACACCTTTCGCCACCAGTTCCTGCAGCTCTGACCTGAGAGCAGCATTCTGCTTTGGAGATGATAGAAACGTCTCTATGATCCCCTTGAAAGGTGGAGTCCTGCCTCCAAACTGCAGTGTGTAACCCCTGCTGATTAGTCGATCCAGTCGCCTATCAAGGAGCATGCGCACCGCCACTCTGAATAATTTTCTGAAAGCGGGCGTGCATTCATGTGAGGTGCTGCAGTTCATATGAACTCCAGCCAAGTCAGAGCCCCTAACGCCATCCCCTGCCTCGGAGATTCTCCGGGGGACTCATGGGGGCCTGAAAGGGCTGGTTATTAGCCTCCATGCCACATGACGCAACTGCATTCATGTCAGGCCGAGGGCGAACCCGCGCACTTCCTGAAGGGGAGTCAGGGTGCTTTAAACGGCGTTTCAGCGCAGACCGCTGCCAGCCAGATGACACAGTCGTCACTCACAAAGTAAGATGAGTGCGAAGCTGCAGCCGGAATCACAGTAGGCTTTGACTGTTCACAGAACGCACTCCCAGATTCAGACTGCTCAAAAGAGGCAGACTTATCTACTGAGACAGAAAAATTCTGTGTAGAAACCGTGGAGCTGCGGTGCCTCCTAAACAGCTGTTTAGAGGCCGCCGGCTCACTGTCTGTGGGGAATGTGTGCGAGGAAGCTGCTGTGAGATCAGCTGATCTGACAGAGCTGGAACCTGCAGGAATTTTGCTCTCAGCAACATGTTTGTGTTTTATTTCAAAACATCTCACAGAATCACACACATTCCCCCCAGCTAGTCATTTCCTAGCTTTTGTCCGTGGTCCCTGCAGCTGGTCAGTTTCGGAAGGTTCGGGCTGACATCCTCTGGGAAGACGCTAGGTTGCTGGCTGTCGCACCGGGAAGAAATGCCAAGAGGTAGAGCGGATCGGGAAGAGGCTGCAGCACCTGTGGAGCGTCTCTGTTGTTGATGGCAGCCACGTCGGTCCCTCCAGTGGCCGGAGGTGCGTGGGGCAGGTTGTGGCCCTACCAAAGGGAGGACGGACTCTGAAACCTCCTGGGTCTTTTTAGACTCCGATAGGAGAGACTGAAAATTGGCACCAAACAGTGCATCAGGGGTAATGGGGCCATCCAGCAGGTTCTTCTGAAGCTTCTCAGACATAGACGGCGAGTGGCGGAGCCATGTGGTACTCTGGATCAGAGTAGCCCAAGCAGCTATTAGTGAGGAGCAGACCGCTGAGGTGGCACACAGATTGAGTATGGCATCAGCCACCTTGCAGGGAGGAGAGCCCTTCAACTCCTCTGCCAGCGCAGCTTCCTCCAGTCTCTTGGAGATGCCATACGCCAACAATGCGGCTTTATTGGTGGCAGCTGTTATCTGATAGGCGCACTGGTGGGCCCGGTCAGAGAACCTGGTAATCAGCTGGTTGTGCTTAGAAGGAGGTACAGGCCGCTGGGCTAATCCTGACGTCCTGGCCCCAAACACATCAGCGAGGCCCGGATCCAGAGGAGGAACAGAGGGAAAATTCCGCTCCGTGAACCCTTCCACCCAGGTGATGGGCGCATAGGTGGAGACAGGTGCCCTCAGCTTCGCGGGATCAGCCACTTCCTCAGCTATATAGACCAGTCCGGCGGGAAACTGAGGCCAGATGGGTCAGGTGGCGACTCGGGGTGGAGACAAACCGTCCGCCAGATCATTCAAACGTGGCGGGGAAGGGTGGGAAATGGGAAGCCCCTTAGCGCTGGCCACCTCCTCGATCAAGCTAGGTAGCTCGAGGAGGAGCGAGCTCACAGCTGGGAGCTGGGTTGAGTCGGACATATGGAGCCCAGGGTTGACTGAGCATCCGCTCAGCCGCCTACCTTCCACCGCGTTGCTTCCCAGCTGGGAAGCAACATCCAAAACGCTGCTGCTCCTGCTGTCGCCCTCGTCCTCTCTGCCGGCGAAATCATCCGATTCCCGCTCAGCGTACCTAGCATCCTGCTCGGCGTAACTAGCATCTCTCCACAAGCAGCGACCGGACTCCGTGGGCCCATCGCCCCGCCAAGCGCCAGCCTTGAAAAAGGCTAGCCTCCGCCTCCTCTTCTCCAGCGGGAGGAGAGCACAGGAGCAGCAAGAAGGCTGAGACATCGGCGTGCTGGGGGCCCAGCACGCAGATGCCTCGCAGATCCGGTGTCCATCAAAAGACATGATGTACCCCGTCTGACAAGACGGGCACAAACGGACGGTACCACTGGAAGACATCTTCACTCTTGACAGTGCTTGTATGCTTAAGAAAAAGAGGGAGCCGTTTGTCCGGTCTTACCATTATTTATACAGACCAGGGTGGGGCCCTCCCAGTGCTGCGCTGCGCGCGAGGGATAAACCCACTAGCGATGGCCTTAAAGGGCGAAGCCTATACGAAATAGAACCCGTGTTCGTGTCTGTTCGTGGCCAGACACAAAGCATGTGGGGGAATAGTAACAGCTCACGGTGACTGTATGGCTGGATAGGTTATATTAAATTCATTTAGCTTTTTTATTTTTATTTTTTTGGCATTAAAGTCCCTCTGAATAAACATTATATTTTCTGTCCGTGACTCAGCACTGAGCTAGCTGCTAACAACATTAGCGCTCTGAGGACAATCATGCTAGGCATAAAAATAATATATCTTACGTTACATATGAATGTTTGTCTTTCTAAGTAACTGTCCAATAAAATAGCTGAAAATACAATTTAAACGATGCGATCGTTACCTGTTAGAAAGTGGTGCTGCAAACTCTGGCATTGATAGTTTCCGCATGTCTTGCTTTTATTTGTAGATTGGTGATCCATTTTTCTCTTTTTTTCAGTAAGTTTTTTAAAATTAACTCCCTTGTGACCAACTACCTTCGAAACACAAAAATAACGTTTATCTTTCTCTCTATTTGAACGGTTGGTACAGGACTCAGACTATAGACATTTTGATGCTGGATCAACAGAAATAAATGGGCTGAATTTAATTCTGGCCCTCCATGTGCATTGGGTGACGCCGGTGCTACGTCAGCTGAAACCCAGCAATGGCGTTTATAGTTAAGGTTACATTGGAGCCGCCTGCAAGAGCATCTTCCAGTTTATGTGAACGCAACTCGGTGCGCGCGATCAGTGCCGAGTTACAAAGATCGAGAGGTGT
>NW_015115820.1:48172-49404 GCF_001443285.1 Poecilia latipinna
GCCTGCAAGAGCATCTTCCAGTTTATGTGAACGCAACTCGGTGCGCGCGATCAGTGCCGAGTTACAAAGATCGAGAGGTGTACAGGGTGTTGTGACACACTGCTCGTGCGGTGCGGTCGGCGCGTGCCTCTGCGTGTCCGATTCAACGCGCGCTGCTGCGTGTTTGGTTCAACGCGTCAACAATAAACGTAGCTTCAGCAGTTGCTAGCTGTTCCAGGCTCTGAGTTGAAATTGATAAAGTGTCAAAATGATCCGATCGCTGTCCGTGGTTCTGAACTCCTTTGACTTTGTGTTGTCTCATCATTAGTGACCAGTGGCCTGATGTTTCTGTTGTTCTCTTGGTTTGTTGTACTTAATGTCTGATGGATTTCAGAATGACATAGTCATTCTCTGCGGTTGTGAAACTTGTAAGCTCCACTTGTGGTCATGTCTATGTTGTAAAGTTCAGTGATGGCATAGTTACTTTAATCGGATTACTGATTACTCCTTAACTACTGATTACTTGATTTGGAAAGTAAGTTACATTAAAAGTAAATTTTTTAGTTACTTTCACTTGCTGCTAACAACAACGCTCTGCCATCCAACTGTGAAAATTACATTGACCTTTGCTTAATTGCAAGTTATTTTATATGGAGGACCAAAACCGACATAAGAAATAAAAGCATAAATGTATATTTTAATAAGAAATAAAAGCTTAAATATATATTTTGTTTTTCCTTGTCCTTACACATCTGTTTCCGTCAAGTAATGTATATATTTTCTTTTTCATTTCCCCTAAACATGCGTTCTTGTCAAGAAAAGTAAATATTTTGTTTTGTCTTTTTTTTTTTTTTTGCTTCTCCCTTTTCTGCTTGTCCTTTTTCTCCTTGGTCTTTTTTTTTTTTTTTGCTTGGTCTATCTGCTTCCTCTATTTCTGCTTGCTCTTTTTCTGCTGCATAATTATGTTAATGAGAAGAGCTGCCTTCTATGTCCAGCTCCTCTACTGTTGGTTAATAGAGCTTTGGAACCAACGTCACTGCGTCAGACATTGTGGGGCGTTTATGTCTCACACAGGCCATCTTTACAGGCCACAGAGCAAAACAAACTTTATCCCGGTGGTTTTATTGCGTTACCGACTGCAGTGAAGTTAGTTTCGAGTTGGATATTCCAATATCCGCCGAGCAAGCGGCGTTTAGCTCAAGGTTGATCCGATTTATGAACGATAATTTTGGCCAGCCATTCTCCAGCTCCCT
>NW_015115820.1:55437-55872 GCF_001443285.1 Poecilia latipinna
TTACCTATTTTTTTTAGTTTAAATTTAGTATTTCTCTTCAATAGCTGGGGCCTCATGCATAAAAGACTGCGCAGTTTTCGCACTAAAACTTGGCGTATGGAAAAATTTAGAAAAGTGCGGCGCACAACAAAAGTCCGATGCATAAAGCAGTGCAAACGCATGCGGCCATGCACCTTTCCTTTATAAATCCTAATTTGCGGGAAATGGAGCACAGCTGCTGGTCCGCTCTGTCGCTACCCACAAATACATGTGTAAATTAGTACAACTACCCGGAAGTCTGCCACCATCTGAAGCAATAACCATGGCAATGTCCTTGTTTGAAGCAGCATAAGAATATATAATAATAATAATTATACATTTTATTTAAAAGGTGTTTTGAGGGCACATACTGTCACCTCACAAAATCCAATCTAACTATGAGTATTGTTCTTTTAA
>NW_015115820.1:58512-64165 GCF_001443285.1 Poecilia latipinna
GATCAAAGCGCAGATTTTAAGAATAAAACACTTACAGAATATACCTGAGCATTGTCAATATAAACACATTCATTCTAAACATTTTCTAATTAATGTTATACTAGTTTTGATTATATGTTTGGCTCACTTAGTGTTACAAATTTAGCCTGATTACCAGTGTTAATATAAAACTACAAATTAGACTAGTTCAAGTTATGTTAATTTTAACTAAATGGTATTCTACTAATTAAATTGCAATTATTGTTGGTATTGTCTTGTCATTTTTGTTAAGTTTTAGTGTCTCTCTGAGGGAGATGACTTGAGAAGTCTCCTCTGCTGCCTGTGTGCCAGAGTTCATTTATGACGTGGTTCCTTCCTGATAACGGACATTCTTTTCACCAGGGCTAACTTAAAGCCCTCTTACTCCAACTAACCCTGCTCAATCTACCTTTTTCACATGTGGTAAGATTAACTGTATTAAACACTAAGAATATTTATTTTCCTCAACAATTACTACAACACATTTTTAAATTTTTAAGTTTATTAAAGAATAGGAAGTTTTTCAAAGGGATGTTAGACATGGAACTCTCTATATCAAGCCAGAGAGAAACTGGTTTCTGTATCCAGTCAGCAGCTATCCACATGTGAGCGCTAAGCTGATGCTTTTTTATGTCTGGGAGGTCAAGACCGCCTTCTGTGGATGGACGACAAAGTGTAGAAATTTTTTGAGACTATGTTTTCTCCCTGCCCATATAAAGGAACCAAACTATTTAAAGTTTTAATGGTCTTATGTGTAAAAAGGATTGGAACTATCTGTATCAGATGTTGTAGCCTGGGTAGGACGCTCATTTTCAGAAAAGCAACACGGCCAAGCCAAGATAATGGTAAAGTCCTCCATCTCTCCAGGTCCTATCTAACACGCTCAAACAGGGGGGGAAATTACTTTTAATACAGCTGGTCAAAAGCAGGAGTGATCTGGATCCCTAAATACACAAATGCCTCTGCGAACCACTTAAAGAGGAAAGGAGAGGGAGTCTGGGTTTTTTGTTTCAAGATGCCTAATGGCTTTACTTCGTATTTGTTGAAATTGATTTTATAACCTGAAATGTCACTGAATTTGATGGTCTCAATGAGAGAGGGTATGGATGTTTCAAGTTGAAGCAATACCACCAGCACATCATCAGCATATAGGGTGATTTTATGCTGTCTTTGTCCAAAGGCTCACCTAGTTCATTTTCTTGGAAAAATCAGTTTTGTCACGTGATTGCGACTAGTCGACTGGCCCAGTAAGATCACACTAGAGTAAAGAATCGACTAGTTTGTGCAACCCCTAATTACACTCGAGGATTTTTAAATTTAATCTGTATGGTAACATAAACAAATACATATTGCAAATGCTTTTTTTCGAACAGTGCCTGTAGCACAGCTACCTTTAAATATACGTACGTATCAGTAATACAAATTACGTTGCAATGCTCACTCGACGCTGCTGGAACCGTAATGCTTTTCAGGGAATGAACTCCTCTCAGGGGAACCCACCACTGCACCTGACCCACAAGAGCACAACCACATCCCAACGGGTTGTGTGGGTCATGTGCATGTCGCTGTCGCACAAAAGCAGCACAAACCTAGACCACACAAATGCAGGCCATATGCACACGGTTCACAAACGCATCGGAGACTTCCAGAGGAAGGGGAGGTGAAACAACAATGTTTGCGAGATTTCTGCTGTTTTGCATAAGTTTCGACTAAATTTAAGTATTTAATCTGCAGTCTTAGCGCAACGTTCAGGAAAAGTGTGGAAGATGTCATGGTCGGCCAATCGGGTGACCCATCAGCTCTTCAGTTTGCGAAACCACATTTAAAAAAAGCTGCTAAACCCACGACCCCGCCAGAACCATGCACACGTCAGGGGGAGTTCACTAGACTCCTCTTAGAACGAAAAGGACCTCGCTGCAGCAAACGGAAAGAGGTGGCTTAATTATATTAGTTGTGTTACCACCCCCATGCCACTAGAGGCAGTAGGAGGCCCAAAAAGATGCGACTAATGATCAGATTTAGAAGTACACAGAAAGTTACTGTGAGCTGCGCTGAAGTAAATAATAGAGAAGTTGAAATACATTCTGAGAGTGAAACTCCTTCCTACAAATGAAGCTATATCACAGATTTCAAAAGAAAATTAAAACGGGAGAACGCGGATAATATACAAAATAGCGCCCCCTTCACTTCCGGATTGCAATAGCCCCATTTCCAAATAAGGTAAGAGACTGACAGTGGTCCATTCCCGCCCATTTCTGTTTGCTGCAGCAAGTACACCTCACTGCAGCAAACAGAAAGGGGCGGGGACTGACCGCTGTCAGTTTCATACCTTATTTGGAAATGGGACCATTGCACTCTGGAAGTGAAGGGGGCGCTATTTCCTATACTTCCGTTTTTATTGTCTTTTGAAATCTGTGATATTTTCACCTTTAGGAAGGAGTTTCACTCTCAGAATGTATTTGAACTTCTCTCTTTTATTTACTTCAGCATAGCTCACAGTTTTTAGCTAATTCTGCAGCTTTCAGTGTACTTCTAAATCTGCTCCTTGGTCGCATCTTTTCGGGCTTGCGACTGCCTCTAGTGGCGTGGGGGTGGTAACACAACTAATATAATTACATTACTAAATCAGAATACCACACAACGTCTTTATTATTTACTATTAATTCTGGCATTACTGGCACCGTAAAAGATAAATTATCTTATAAAACAACATATTTTTTCATTTTCTTAAGGAAGTAGAGCTAATTAAATGAGATAAACAAGAACTGAAAGTGATTCCAGTTTCACTTAATGGCCAACCTGTTGAAACTGTGGCAAATTTTAAATACCTCGAGTCATTCCTGGACAGTCAGCTCAACTTTGCTGAAAACACTGACTATATTTTTAAGAACCGTTCTCAAAGACTCTACCTTTTAAGAAGACCTTGAGGTTTCCCAACTTGAGGTTGTGTACATACTCTAGTTAGGTAGAGCTAGAGGTTAAAACTTAACATTTTAACTTGAGTTTTAACTCATCTCAAGTTAAAACAACATTTTAACTTGAGTTTTAACTTTTCACCTCCTCAGCTGGTTTGGTCACATGAGCTGCAGACTAACAATCTTTTAAGAATACTTTGAATGGCAGGTAAAATAGTAGGTAAATGCTACTATTTACCTTCTTCTGGCTCAACTGTTTGCTGAAAGAACATGAAAGATGGCAAGAATACTTTAGCAGGGAGCATCCATCCTCATTATTTATCAATTTGAACCTCTGAGGTCATGAAGGTGTTTCTGTGTTCCTCTGGCAACTAAGAACATCTATTAGAAGTCATAACAGTGCAACAATTATTCTTAACCAAACTAAATAATATTTACCTATAGCATGCTAAGTGTTTTGGTCTATTCACAAATTGTTGATAATCAATCATATCAATCAGTCAATCATATCTTTATTCCAGACACAAAAAAGGTCCATAGAAAAAAGGTAAAAACAAGCAAAGAAATCAATCAATCAAATTTTATTTGTATAGCACATTTCAGCAGCAAGGCATTTCAAAGTGCTTTACATAATTAAAATAAAAACAGCATGTGACATTGAAAGATAAAAATAAAAACAAACATGACATGATATTATTCACCAAGTCACAAATAAATGATGACGCCAATGATTCCATAATCTTGAAGAGAATCTCATAGTACTAAAAGCAGGATTTACTAAAATTGCAATTATATTAATGACATATAATCTACACATGCATTTATACGTAAGATTTCTGAGCACAGCTGCACATGTGGGAACAGCATTATGTACAAACATATGGCTAGCACTGCTCCAACTTTGAGTAGGAGCCTCATGCCATCGTTATATGCCATAAAGTTTCTGTAGGCTACTTTTTTTTTTGTATCGTCGCCACAGATGGGCCGTGTAATAATGTGATTCATGAATATGATTTATCGATTTAGAGTCGAAGGAAAATTTCCTTGTTCATAGATGAAATAGTTTCATCTTATTTTTTTCTATATATAAGACTCTACCAACAAAAAGTCTCTCAATAATATACATGGCACTGTAAAAACAAAAATTTGAATTTTTGCTTATATCTTTTTAACAACCTAGGTTGTTATTCTTCTGTACCTAATTCATTTGTTTGTTATTGACTTTTGCTCAATTAAATTTCTTACGTATACACTGCAAATGGTATTTTTATTATAGCTGATCATGTTGTTTTTCATGTCTCCTTATGTCTTTTGTTCCTCCCATAATTGATGGAGCTATACAGATATTATTTGTAATGTATAAAAGTATTGTCATTTAATTAGCTCTACATCCATAAGAAAATGAAAAAATATGTTGTTTTATAAGATAATTTATCTTTTACGGTGCCAGTAATGCCAGAATTAATAGTAAATAATAAAGAAGTTGTGTGGTATTCTGATTTAGTAATGTAATTATATTAGTTGTGTTACCACCCCCACGCCGCTGGAGGCAGTCACAAGTCCGAAAAGATGCGACCAAGGAGCAGATTTAGAAGTACACTGAAAGCTGCAGAATTAGCTAAAAACTGTGAGCTGTGCTGAAGTAAATAAAAGAGAGAAGTTCAAATACATTCTGAGAGTGAAACTCCTTCCTAAAGGTGAAAATACATCACAGATTTCAAAAGAAAATAAAAGAGGAAGTATAGGAAGTAGCGCCCCCTTCCGGATTGCAATGGTCCCATTTCCAAATAAGGTATGAAACTGACAGCGGTCCGTCCCCTCCCCTTTGTTTGCTGCAGCGAGGTCCTTTTCAATTGAGTATTGTATTTTTCATTACAAGTTTATTTATTTATCGTCTTCTTCTTCTTATTATTATTATTATTATTTATTTATTTTGTATAAAAATATTATTTGAGTTAGAAGTAATTGTTTAGTTGTTTTTGCTTGTTTGGTCTTTTTGTGGGCGGAGCCTGTGGCTTTAAAAGCAGGGCTCTGCGCCACAGGGAGTCGGTCTGTGGCTAGACTCCTGAGAAGTCACATTGAAGGTGCTGCTGTTTTTCTGATTTTAACCTGCCTTGGACAGCCTTTGTATATATTTTGCACCTGCCATCTTTGTTCATGTGAAGAAAAGCATAATAAATTTCACTAAAGTGACCTCTGCCCTTGGGAAGTCATTTTTTTTGGTTGTCCAAGTCATAATAGAACCCTCTCACACTGACCAATAACATTTAGGTTTAGGACGGACATGTACTCACCCCACAGATCCACACAGATGTGGGCTACATAAAATATTTTGACACAAAATGCCTTTTTTTTAGTAGTAGTACTAAAGACGGTAAAAAATAAATAGTAACTTTTATTTTCTAATTTAAAGAAAAATCTTAAGGTACTGACAGTGTGTACAGTTGCAGGCACTATTGGATTTATAAAGATTATTGAATTATGAATGTGCGATAAATCAAGAGCACTATTTCATTGGACCTCTGTGTGTATTCTGTGAACTGTCTGTGGACGGTTGAGATTTTATTGTCAAGCCTACCGACTGCCAAAATTTCTCATGACTAAATTTTTTAATTTCCCACAATCACAATGGATACCAGCAAGTTTGATGAGCCAGTTGGGTGCCTAGCGCGATTTTTTTCTCCATCAGGGCAGCCACTGCACAACTGCCAGAGCTGCAG
>NW_015115821.1:0-4988 GCF_001443285.1 Poecilia latipinna
AACCAAACGTGTCATTTTGTTGTATATGACGATACGGTGGCGACGGATAGATGGCAGTCGTCGATCACAAATGACTAGCAGCCCTCGGGGAAATCGCGGATTTGCAGCGAACACTTTTTACAAGGTAAGAAGATTAACGTCCATGTACTCTATAAGTATCAAGTATGGCATTATGGAGATGGTATGCATCTAACCATTAGTAACCATGGAGACAATGCCGCACCATCATGTTAGCCTAGCATGTATGAAAAAAAACAAACGGTTAGCATCTCGTGTTTTGTACTTTTTTAATGTTACTCCGTTGTAAGCGGAAACGCTATTTATGACGTAGTGACATATATCATGTGGCGTGAATTTACGCGAAGTCCGTAATTTGATAAACACATCAGGAGAGAAGAGTATGGGTCGGTTTCTAAGCTAGCTATTTCCAACTTTTGTAAATACCGCCGTCTACCCCAAGCAAGTGTGCTACCTTCACAGACAAATCAGTTTGACTCGAACAAGTAGAAGCCATTGTTAAACGGGCAAAAACAACTTGGGAAAACAATTTCAATCGCTCTGTTCAATACTCCCATCCCTCACTTCCAACGTCTGTAATAGCGCCGCAAGTGACGTAGTTGCAAAAGGGTCAATACAAGGCAGACTGGTGGGTTTCTGGTCCCATCACTTGTCATTTTAACTTTTCTTGTAAATAGCTGGTCTTTCTTTATAAAGTATTTGTTATTGAGGAACAGGTCTCTCTGTAGAATACAACAGATATTAATACTTGTTTCTGTATTTTGTTGAACAGTAAATCACATTTTCCCAGCCACCACCTTCCCTTTATTAGCCTCTTTTTTTTCAACCTCTTTCAAGCCTCAAGGTGCTTCTGCTGTAAATCCTCTTTTCTGCAGGACAAGTCCAAACCACCTTTTATTGTGAAATCTTTTCCTCATCATCACATGTCCTATTAGCAGGTACTTTTTAAAATCCAACTGGACATGTTTTTTTTTTTTGTTTTTGTTTTTTTTTTTTACATTGTTTTTATTCCAATGACTGCAACCTGGGCCTCTGTGATGCATTTGGAAATTCAAAACAAGTCAAGACTGTCACATTCAACGAAAAAAAAAAAAAAATACAAAAAACATTTGTCAATTCAGCTTCTTCCGAGCAGCAGGGAGCTGAAAACACTTCCCATTCCTTCTGAGTGAGCGCATAAAGTCGAGTTAAACATTGATGTGCAATTATTTATACATCTTGTGGTCTCACATGCCTCCTCACGGTGCTTCGCCTCCCTTCCTGTCAGGAGCGTGCTAATGTGGCTTACCAGCTAGTTGAGCAGCCATTATCAGATGCCACAGCGTGTGCTCTGGGAAGTCACCCGGTGAGGCGCTTCGCTACCAAAGTTATGGCAAACGCAACGAGCCCCCGCAAATCTCGTCGACAGCTCCCACAGGACGATTTTTTTCCAGATGCGTTCGCTTTCCCCTTCACTGACGCGCTGCAGCGTGTGTACGAGCATGAGGAAGTGTGTGTGTGCCATAGCTAGAGCATGTATGGGTAAAAGTGGGTCACAGCTGCCAATATAATATTTTTTTTCCCAAGCAGAGGCTTTCCTTGAGCATTGAAGAGAAATGAAAGAACATGAGCTTGGTCCTTTTTTTTGCCCTCACTCACACTTTCACCCGTCATCATGAAAGGGTGAGCAACAGCGAGGTGAATCCGGTGCCTGTGTTTTCTAAATGGGCTATCTCCCTCCATCTTTGGAATCCGTCAGCCATTTTTCTGTCCCTCTTTGGTACCAGCCATGTCTCCCAAAACTGGAGTGAAGCTTGCTTCTCTGGCTGGTCTTATTTTTGTTGAAGGGAGGGGAAAAAACTCCATCAATTTTAGAGGCTTGCATCTTCAATTTCTATCTACTATTAGCTAAGGAGATTCTCTGAGCATTCCAGTTGGTCTAACAATAAATATTAAACCATGTTTTTTTGTTCTTGTTTGTCTTTAAAGGTGTTTTTACACCTGATAGTCCAGTAGACTCGGTTCGACTGGAGACTGAAATTGTAACATTTGTTAGATTTTCAGCTGGTGTGGTTCGCTTTCACACCTCATTGTGTCAAACGATCCAAACACTTTGAAAATCTTGTTCCTCCCCTCGCCTGTGGTGGCGCTGCACCAAGAACCACTGAAGGAAACAGCATAAAAACCTCAGAAGAAGACGTGGGCACAACTTCCACCATCACAAAATGTGAACAAAAATGGAGTGGCATGAGATTTTAGTGACTGTAGGATTTCTTTTTTTTGTTGTTGTTGGTGGAAGACCACAAGCCATTTTTCCTCTAGCGCTACAAACAATTGTGTGTTTGGATTGTATTTATCCAGAATGCCCTGCGCTGTAGCCTGCTTCCTGCTTTTGGAGTGGTCTCCAGTCCGCTTGATTGCGCATGTGCACTTGAACCGCTCAGAGTTCACTTCAGCCGGACCTGCTGAAGAGGATTAGAGTTCGCTTTCTGGTTGGCATCGGAGTCTGATTGCGCGTTCACTCCTCCCCAAACGAACCAAACTTTCCAGACAAACGAAATGGAGTTCAATTAAAGTGAACTAATAAACAGGGCTGGTGTGAATGCACCCTAAACGATTTCACAAATTTCCACGAGTAAATAAAGTAATCCCCTTATGTTTCCCCTATTTGCCTCCCCCCACCTAAAGGCTTGCATAATTAAACAGCCTCCTTCATATAGAGAATAGTAAAAGGACTTTTCGAGAAATTGAGACCACACCTTGCACATTATTTATCGATCCTGACACAACCACATCAGACCTGCCGATGATGGTCTGCATTACAAATGCCTTTTTTCCCAGCTCATTATCCAGAAAACCAGTGTGTGTTGGATCTCTCCCTGGAGAGGTGTTTCCATGTACTGGAGGGCAGCGAGGGTTAGGGCTGGGGGAGGGGGAGTTATCTCACAGAAAGAAAGCAGCCCATGAATTTGGTAACAACGCACACTCTGATAATTGCACATCGAGAAAACAAACCGGATCTGATGCTAACGGCTTTCACGATTTGTAGAACACCAAAAGGGAAGTTCTGCGTCATCCGTTCGTCCGGTGCCGCATTCACGTGACGTAAACGGCTGTGGCTGTAGTCTCTGCTGGCCGTCAGCTGTTCGTTACGGCGCAGTGGGGATTGAGGGAGGCCTCGTGGCTTACATAAAAATAAATGACTGCTCTTCATCTGCTCTGTGAAGGACACATTTTTAGAGATTTTCCTGAGCTTCAATATTCCTTCCGACAAAAAGACATTGTGTATTTTATGGGAAAATAAAGCTCTGTGTAAAATGAGTTTGGAAGCGTCTGTGTGGACAAATAACGGTCACATTATTGTGTTTGGGTTGTGACTATCTATATACGTTTATATCTCGTAATTTTGTTTTTGTCGTAGTTGTTTGCTCTCACTGCACTAACTTAAAATGTTTACACAATCCCAGGGCCAGTCCACATGGAAAGCCTTGGGAGTACAGAGGATTTCTTGAAGATGATTAACGAGGTTCCTCAATTGAAACGTCATTTAATATTTAAAAATAACATTATCAGATGGACCAAATTTTGGTATTTTCAGAACCAAAATGAAACCAGTTAATATAAGTAGCATTTCAAAATTAACAAAATCCGCATGCGTGTCTGGTGAATTTTGGGTTACAACAAGTTTGTTTTTCATTTAGTGAAATTACTCACAGTGGGTAGAGCATCCAGACATTTTCCTCGAGTAAGAGCAGCGATACGTCCTCCTAAAATTACTCAAGTAAAAGTAAAAATTCTCAGAAAAGTACATCTTTTTCAAAATTTCACACAAGGTAACTAGTTCCTAGAGCAGGTCATTCACAAGCAATCTTGTTATTCATTACTCACTCGGTATCTTTGATGTTTCACAGAATGTGAGAAAAAAGGGGATCAGGGAAAAAACAGACCGAGAGAGAAACCGATAAAGAGATAAAAGGTCGTACCCATGAACAATGTTGCGAAATGAACCGCTCTGCCTGGATGGCTCAGATTTTTGCCTCAGCTGTGCTCAGACGGCTTTGTGTGGATGCAACTGAAAGTTTGCCAGCATCCTTTCATATGTAGTGGGGGAAATCTATTTGTGAATGTGTGTGTGTGTGTGTGTGTGTGTTGGGGATACAGAGTTGCTCCCCCGCTGAGGGCTTGGGAGACTGACGACCTCGGGCTGACCTTCATTATAAGCCCGTGTTAAGAAGCTGTCTGCTTGCTGACATCGCCCCATACGGGGCAAACAATGGAACAACAGCCGTTCTGCAGCGTGGCGCCGCAAACTGTTTTTCCGATGCACACTGACGTGCTCAGCGCTGAATTGCCTGAAAGATTTTGACACATTATGTAAACCCAGTAAGTCACTCAGCTTCTGGCTTTCAGTAATTTACACTGCTCCTAATCTGAAGGCCCCCACATGTATCACAAACAAGCAGGCTTAAGAAGCAGTTAACATGAATAACTACATCACTGACACTGATCAAATACAAGAGTGCTTCCTGAACAGTACAGCTTCTTTTCATCATTTGTTATTAAGCACTGTAGGGGGCGGGGGACAAGTATGCAAATCTTCCCCGGTTCTTTCTCTGAGGAAATTTACTTTAATGATTTGCTAACAAGTTTGTTAAACTAAAAAAAAAAAAAAATCCTCAGTTCATCCCGGCCCCTTTAAGATTGATGGATGGCGCTTCTGTGCCAAATTATGATTTTAAATCGCCCCCTGACTTTACTCGTCAGCAATATTATTCCGGTATAATTACCAGCCCCTTAATTGCCGTCGCCACAAGTTTAATTTTGTTATGCGGCCCGTTCGGAATTTGCAAGAAACCACTATTGGCATGTTACCCGATGAGGAAAAAAAAAAAATAATAAAATATATATATATATATATATATATATATATATTTTTTTTTTTTTTTTGGGAAAAACCAGAGAATTGAAGGGAAAACCCCCTTTTTTTCTAT
>NW_015115821.1:8177-23775 GCF_001443285.1 Poecilia latipinna
AATATATAATTAAATATATATATATATATATATTTTTTTTTTTTTTTAGGGAAAACTCAGAGTATTGCAGTGCAATCCACTCTTATTGCTACTTCTGGTAAAGCCGTGTAAAAACCTTTAAAAATAAATTTATCTTTCTTTGCAGTCACCCAGCCTTGCATTAACATCAATGCAGAACCTAAAATTGGATTATATTTGGCCCCTGTAGTGACTACTCTACACATTTTTAATAATTATCTTTTTTTTTTCATCTTTGTGTGTTTGCAGCTCCTGAAATGATTTTGTGTAGCCCCTTGATTTTATGAGTGAAATAAATTTGACCCCCTCTCCTCCAGCACAGGAAAGTGTTAGCTACAACACAAATGAGATCTCTTTTTGTATTCTCTTTAGTTTCATAGAAAAAAAAGCCCACATCTACCCACAGTCTTTTACTCAAAGGAAGACTTTGATTCGCCCAAATCCGCTTTTAATTAATTTAAATATTTAAACTTAACTAAATACAGCAATTGGCAAAGAGCGGTCGGCTCAGAAGGCATCGTCATCACACACTAATCTATGTCTTCTCTTGTTTTGAACATGTACAAAGCTTTCCCAATGAAGTTGTGGTAATTTTACATCAAGTCGGGATGTTGGGATCATGGTCTTTCAGAACATTAATCAGGAGTATAAATGCGACACGTGCGGGCGGCCGTAGAGTCTGACTCATGCCAGTACACACCCTGGAGTGGGGTACAATCGTGAGTGTAAAGTTGCTGTGGGAAGATGCTACTGGTATATCAAGCATAGTGGAGCCACAAGTATACATTCAAGGGCAAGGAAAGTTGGCAGCTATTTAATGAGGACTGATTACCTTCACACTGAAGGATGTTTTCCAAAATTGGCCAAGGTGTTGATGCAGTTTGGAAGTAGTCCTCAGTCACGCTACAAAGCAAGGTAATTCTAGGTGCTTGTACTCTTTTGTTCATTACGTACAAGTTAGTGAGGGTTTCAAATTAACTCAACTGGTCAAACACTCAGTTCTCTGCTCACCACAACAGACCAGGGTAGCATCCACATCATGCTGAGTGCACACACACTATCCATTTATTGATCTACCACCATGTTGGGCAGTAAATCCTTGGGTGGTAGATCCGAAGGTGACCACAGCTAGCTTTATATCCTGAATTTAAATTGCAGCTGTCTAAGAGTACATTAATATTTAAAGAAGGGAAGCAAAGACTTCTGGTGAGGGCTGATTTAAGGGGAAGGGAGTATCAGGTCTGTGTTACCTTTACAGGTGATACTTTTGAATCCCTTTATCCTGAAAAACAGCAGATGGTTTATTATCTCAACGCTACAGTCGGTCCACTTTTAGAAGTGCGTGTTACTGGCAGATACTGAATGAAATCATTCTGTTTCAGATAATTTAAAAGAAATTCTTCTGGTGAGAAGCACAATCTTTCTCTCTGAAGATTGTCCCCTCATAAGCGCTTTTACTATTATCTTGCTTAGAATATGAGATTTTGATTGCTGTTGGCTTTCCTGGCTGTTATGACTTGGGCAAGAGAAAGTATGACCATTGCTGGCAAACATTGCCTGGATTGAATTTAACACCCAGTGTCTACCTTTTGGCCTGAAATAGCTTGTTGTAATGCATCCTGTCCTTCTTGCCGTCCCCTCACTACAGATATTCTCCATTCTGTGGACTGAAAAACAAAGAGGCTAAAATAGTTCATTGTCACAATAGGTCATTCAGTGACTTTGTGTGGGAAACAGACACCACATCACATACTCACCAACACTGATCATTAACTGTGTCTCTAAGAGACTCGGAGGTCTAACAACAGCTCTGGCAACCTTTAATTTGGTTATAGCACACAGAGATATGAGGAACATGCATAGATTTTGGCACTAAGATGCTTTTTCTAGAAGAGGCTGTTGTGCTGACAGACATGGACGCTCCAGGAAGTGCCTCTGGTTTCAGTTTGGGATGTGCCAGCTCTCAATAGAAAAACATTTGTAACCTTAGTGCTTGTTTACATGGGCATCAAATGACTTCCAACTCTGGCCAGAGCCTCTGGGTACTTAAAGCTGAAGTATGTAATGTTTACAGAACTATGTTTTTTTGTTTTGTTTTGTTTTCTTTTTACATATTTGTTAAAACTTTGTGACAGTTTGGCATGAGACAGAAAAAAATCAAGATTGTCCACCTCTTCCCAAAGGTACTTTCACCATCTGCTGAAATGCACAGCTCAGTCAGAAACATCCATTCAGAGCCAGGAGGAGGGTCTTAGCACTGTCAATCAAGCTTGTGTATGCAGTGCTTAATGTGCTAATGGAGGAGTCATCCTGCAACTTACTGTTGCAGGGTGACCATTTAGCCGCCGTCTTTGGTGGCTATGATAACTAGCCGTCGCACTCATGCAGACTCTGCAGTCGGGAAGAAGACAAGCATAACAGAGTGCAAGGGGGATGCAAACACATACATTAGCATGATTGACAGCTCTAAGACCCGCCTCTTGGCTCTGATTGGTTGGTTGTTTCTCACCAAGCTGTATATTTCTGCGGCTAGCACTGGGAGAAGGCAGAGTAGATAGAATTTTTTTCACAGATTATCAGTCTCATACTATACTGTATAACACTGGCAGTTTTAACAAATATGTAGAAAACATATATATATATATATATATATATATATATATAAAGATACATACTGCAGCTTTAGCTTTTTTTTCATATTGCCAAGCTTAGGTCAACCTAAAGTGAACTTGACATGCAGAGTACTGATTGTTCTGGTTGTAAGACAGCAGTTATAGTAAAACACAATCACAACAAAGCTAAATATTTAAACTGGCTGTTTTGTTTAATCACACTCAGCAAAACTCTTCAAAAAAATAACTAGCCTTCATTAAAGATTCATTTTTACAGACGAAGCAAAATACACTTTTCACATATCCACCCCATCTTTCTTCATTCCCCAGCTTCACCTGAACATCATTGTCCACACATAAAACCACAACGGTCATGGTTAGTCAGAGCCGTGTTTGCATGCAGCACACCAAGCGGGCCATAAATACTGCATCAGCCAAGAGAAAGGGTATAATTCAGTCGAATGAAATATTAACACCTGCTCACACACATATATGTAGAGCAGAGTAGCGTGAGCGGATTTCACAATAATACTGCGGGTGTTCGGAGCTTGATGGTTCCCGGTGGTGAGAGTAGCTGTACATTGCGATTCAAGGCCTGGTGAGGAACATTGCACCCACGAGGGTCTTGTTGGGCGGGTGCCTGGGAGTCGGGAAAGGATCCCCCATTTGGATCATTGCTACTTAACACAATAAAGAACGCTCTCTTTGGTCTGCAGCCTGTTCTGCTGCTGCCGCCGTTAAAACTGAAGGACACAGAAACGTCTCACCCATTCTAAACAGAGCATGGCCTCATCAAAACAGCCGGGAGACATCATGATGTGGGAGCACAGGCGCACTTTTCTTAGCAGAATGAAAAAGGATTTAAGCATATCTCAGCAATCTCACATGCCCCGCTCAAGGATGTGTGTCATTTGTATGTATGGGCTCGTGTTGGTGGCCCCTCCCCTCTCAGCCTGTCCGCTCCGTAAACCTCAAAGGTTCGTCTTCAGCACTTTTCATCTGAAATAAAAATAGATTCCAAGTGGGGTTTTTTTTATTTAATCTTTGTGGGTTTTTTTGTTTTCTTTTTTGCCTAAAGAGACTCAATGAGTAGTTTAATCTTGCCTCCTCGTTATTTTAACCAGCCTTATGCACGCAGATAATAAAGGGTGTGAATGTTAAGTATCTGTGTAATAGATAATGCACCAGCTCTGTTTATAGCGGAGGACACCTTCAGCAGAGCTTCCTGTTCACAGATTAACTGTATTATCCTTTCCCTAAATTATCCCGCTAAAAGCGCTGATGCGGGACTTGAACAAGGATGAGGCTTTTTTTTATTTTTTTATTTTAAGTGTAATTGCTTCTGTGGCACACAGAAAATTGCCCTGGGTCTCTTGGCAGCATAAAACGCAGACGAAAAGAACTAAACTGGAAAACAAATTTTCTGCAGATAAAAATGTGCGAACTCTCTGGATGTTTTTTTTCTTCTTCTGCAGCAAATTCAGCTTATTCATCAAACCTGAAGTACCAGAGGCTTTTCATGTCACCAGTCTGAAAAGGTGACCCACTCAGAGGATGAGTTGATGTGTGATCTCTTGAGATCTGTGTATTACCAATTTTTAAAAGAAAAAATCTGTTCTGTAAACTACTGGTTCTTGGAAAGTATTCAGACCGCTTGGAATTTTTCACACTTTTTACAGCAACAGATTGTGAAGTCTTCGTCTTTTCCGCCAGTAGCAACATCTGCTTGTTGATCTCGACTCGTGTAATGCCAAAAAACTGTTTTGCGAAATACACAAATTTCAGTGTGCAACCGGAAAGGCAACACTTCATGCTAGTGCAAAAACTTATCAAAAAATGTGATTTTGTTTTTTGAAAATTGCTGTGTTTCCAGTAAGCAAATTTATTTTCAACATTTTACGGTCAATGGATAACGATACATAGTTTCCAAGTCTTTTCATAAATGAAACTGTGAAATGTTATGTATTAATTTTCAGTTGAAACTTTGTTGGGGTAAACCTTTACTGCCATTAATCATCCTGAAACCTGATTGTTTGTTGTTGTTTTTTTTGTTTGTTTTTTTCCCCACAAAATTTCTCAGATTCATGTCTATCATGAGTAACGGGAAAACAAATATGCTTTTACTTTAACCTTTACATTGTAGCTCACGTTAATTATGCGAACCTCTAGCCAAGTCTCAGTTCCAACGAAGCCTCAGTTTCAAATTAAAATGGGCTAAATCCACAATTATCAGTTTTTTGGCCATGTATTCTTGTGTTTTGTTACAGTCTATGCCAACAAGACACAAAACCGTGGCTGTAAAGTGACAACACATGGAACAGTGTAAGGAGTGTGAATACTTTTGCATGTGTGGTATTGATACCCAGAACGCATCGTCACCCCCCCTTATCTGTTGGCTCTGAGTATATCTGTGCATAACAATCAAAGTACAGCTAAAGCTGCCCTAATCAATATTCATTTGGGTCAATAATTAATCAAACAACAATGTAACTTGAAAGCGGTTATCCGCAGTGGTGGGAACGCTTTGGTCCCCGTCCTTTTAATATCTCTCTGTTTGTTGTTTTAGTAAGGCTTGCAACTTTACAGAGGTTATAGTTTGACTTTAGTGGTTTTCTTTCCCTATTACCCTGAAGTGTTAAGCTGTTTTTTTTTTTTTTTTTTGCATACGTAAACATTTTTTAAGAAATTTTAAAAAAGACAAAAGCGTCTGGAGAAAAAAGAGTGACCAGTGTTTTCACTGCTGTGTAACGTTAAACGACATAATTTGTGTCAGTGTAGGTTATTGTTAAGTTGTCCACTGTCCTTAACATTTTACATAATAATTTTTTTCTAGCCTTTCTGTCTTTTATCTAAAGGGCATTTTCAATTTCATAAGGTATTACTGTAATGCATATTCAATAGTTTTGTCAAATGCCACAAAAACAACCCTGCTACAGTCTTTCTGTTTATGTTGGCACGTTACAACTTTACTGCCTCTTTTTCTTTCACGACGTGAGATCTTTGTACATTTTATGACCAGAAAATATTCTCTTTTCTGCCTTCGCACACACATGAACTTGAGTAGCGTGCTGTGGACCTTAAAATAATCTTTTCTTTGCACTACTTGCATTTCCATCTATTCTGTGAAGGGTTTCCAAAGCGTTAAGACGAGTGGTTTTTAGCGTCTTTGACTTTCAGAAGTGTCTCCAAACTGTCCCCACAAAGTTTGGAGCTTCAACTTGTTCAAAATTACTGTAGCATCCTCTACCACTGCGCCGTGTGGTTGGCTTCTCATACGGTGATGTAAGTAAGGCCTGAATGCAGCTGCTCGGCCGTGAAGTTTTTCCACACATTGTTGTCGAGCTCATCTTGAAAGCAACGTTGAAATTATGTGGAGGTTTCTAGCTATCGACTCAGCAGAACGTTGACGTCTAGTTAGCACACTGATTTTTACATTTGCGAGTGCTTGCACGTTTTAACAATAACGCTAATAGTTGTCTGTTGAATATTTAGAAGAAAATTGCACAAATAAACTTGCTGCACAGGTAAGCAACCCATCGCGGTACACTGTGTGATGCATTTACCTTGTCAATGTTTGTAAAGGAATGTGCATTCCTAAGTGCTGGATTTTCCACATGTCTCAGCGGAAGAGATTGAAACCATTGAATTCAAAGATTCAGAATTCGGAATTTGGATGTAAACTACCATGAGCAACCCAAGACACACTAGACAAAAGACAAAAGTCTGAGAGCTCACTTTGAAACAAACTAAACTACAAACTGAAATAATTGTAAAATGGAAACCAGTTGAATTATGTACTGAGCTACACAGTAGATGGGACTGGCTCTATCTCCGTTGACCATAAATCTGCACAAATTAGAATTGCAAAAGTAAATTTGCTTAATGGAAACATGCCAATTTTGAAACATATTCTCATTTTTCACCAAAAAAATGTTTGCACTACAACAAGGTGGTTTTTCAACCAGATCAATAATTGTGTATTTTTTGCAAAAATGCAACGGAAACACAGTTGTTATGGAACATCAACATACCTATTTGTAGACACTGGCTTCCTTGGACAATGTGCAGCTTGCTCCACTAGAGGTCTCACAACATTGCGCACATCATTAAAAGTTAAGTTTGTCATCCCCAAGTGTTGAATCTGTAGCTCTTATCTAAAAATGTCCACTACAAATTTCCTAAAACGCTGCATAGATGTAGCCATTCCCAATAACAAAGGGCTTGTTGCTCTAATGCCGGAATAAGATGCCAATTCTCCTTTGATGGCTTATGAGTGTTAGTGCTGTGGCTGAAATATCAATATATCTCGGTAAAGTTTTGCTCCCATGAGTTATAATGACTTATAGCATGAACAAACTTACTGTGGTTTGAATTGTATTTCTCATTTAATGGAAACAGCGCAATTGCAAAGTTGTGCTTTTTAGACATTAGCAGAATACCAAAAAAGTTTTGAGCAGATTTGTAAAAAGTAGAATGTTTCAGGATCTATTCACAGGATAAGCTGTTCTGTATACAACTGCATGCATAGGTTTTCTTTGGTGCTTTGGTTTACGCACCGCAGTAAAAACAGACATAAATGATGACCATAAGTCAGAATATGACTCAGTTGAACATATTGTAAATCACAAGAGAAAAGGTGTTTTGAGTCCCAGAAGTCTACCAGTATATATATATATATATATATAACTGGCACACTGCAGGAATCCACTGATGAATAATTTATCCAGCTAAGTTGATGATTCAAGGAATCAGCTGTTCAACAGATTGAGAGTGGTTTCCTCCATATGAAATGGATTAAATCACCAAAAAAAAAACTTCATAAAAAAAGTTATTGGACCCTTCTCAATATTAAAAAGCAAATCTGCTGTGTTTTGAAGAGTTTACTGTTTTTAAGATTCTTTTAAAACATAAGATCAAGTAATTAATATAATCTGTTACAACAGTTAATACTGTTTGTGTCTTTTATTTGAAGGACTGAAACTTCACATTGGAATATGGGAAAGATTTGGTATGATTCTCTTAGACGACTGGTTTTTGGGATTTGAATACATTAATCTGATTGTTCTGTATGGCACAACAATTTGACTTAGATCTGTGCTTGAAACCATGAGAGGACCCTTGTTTTATGGATTGTCTTTTCATGAACAACCTTGAAGCTGAAGATGGTAATATCTGGGATTGTGGAACTGATCCACTTTTTAGAGGGGGAAAAAAATGAAACAATCGCCTTTCCCTGCCATCATCCCAAACTACATTTATGGCGCTGTGTTTGGGAGTGAGCCAGTTGGGCCTTTCAAAGCGGCTGCTTTCACTACCACAGTAACAATGTTTTACTGCATATTAAAATCTTGTTCCATTTTTTTTTTTATTCAGGAAATTTAAAATCCCATCCAAAAAACTACTTTGGGTCCTGTTTTGAATTAGGCCCAGGTCACATTAATTACCGGCTAACCATTAATCTTTGCACTTGGTAGCCTTTGCAGTCATCACCTGCAAATTTTTCTTAAACAAAAAGCAAGACCCTCATACCAACATTAATTTGGTAAAGGTTGACGGTTAACAGCTTGATCTTGAGTCATATCAAGTGCAGAAGTCTAATATTTTGGCTGTTAAAACACCTAGACCCAGGTGATGTGGTCAAAAATGCACCTGATGTGGAGTAAACAGAAATGTATCAGTTTTTCTTTATCTTATTAATTCAATTCAAGAGTTATTCCTATTCCCAACCAGCTGTCCTGAGCATCAGTTTCTTCTTTTAGGTCGGACATATTGAAATTGTCATCAAGATTTCAAGACGCTTCATCTCTAATCCAAAAAGAGTTCCCCAGTTCTGTAGAAACAGGCATCTAAGTTGTAGTCAGAACAATCAGGCTAATAGGGCCATCGAAGACTCTAATGGGGCAGTTGGGACACATGAGTCATTGACCCAACCGTCCATTTGGCTCCAGTTTGTGCTGTTGCTTAACGACCCAAACGTGCATAATGACTCGCCTGAGGAGGCGAGTCAGGGGTTGCAGAGTAGGTGTTAGAAAGATGAAATCGGAGCAAAGCTCCTCCCTCTATTGTTGGTTTTTTCATGTTTAATGAATTGGCTCTTTTCTCTCTCACACCACATGTTTTGCTTGTCCATTACGTAAATATTCAGCTTTTAAAAGTTATCAACTTAATCCTAGTAGGGTCGTGTGTTTTTCTTTGCGATCACATGATTGAGACGACAGAATGTTTGTCTTGTAAAGCACCTAGGGAAAAAAAAAATGCATATTTATAGTTCCTTTGAGAAGGTATTAGATATTCATATCTGTGTAGTTTTTACATAGATAGGAAAAGGTTGCAGTAACATATCTTTTCAAAAAAGAAATTTGGTTGTATCTTTGTAAACAAAGCAAATATAGTGTAAGAACATGTTTTAAAGAAACGGTTGCTTGTAATCATTTTTAAGTGGTAAGTACAAATTTCGGTTACTGCTTCAGGTTTTAACTCCAATATCTAATATTATTCCTGCACGATGAAATGTTATCTCAATTTTATTCTAAAAACAAAATGCCTGCATTAGCTGATGGGGCCAAAAACAAACTTATTTTTCATTGGCCCAATCCAGGAGTCGTCGTTTAGCCCCTACTGGAACTTAATTCTAATATGTTAATAAAAGTAACCACATTTATTTTTCTAAAAGTACATTTTCCCTCAAGCACATTAGAGTTAGTCTACTCTTAGCTGCTAGTTTCCAATTTTATCAACCTACATAAATGGCATTGATTGAATTAATTGTATCGTAGTAATTCAATTGACCTTTCTTTTTTTTTATCTTTATGTGAGAAATTTAATCTACAAACGCAGCAGGGAACATATTGGAGATAAACAGTGCTCTTGCTGAATTTATTTCCCGTCCATCTGAGCTCCAATGCCAACATGCCCTCAGAGGTTCGGCCCCTAGCCCTCGAGAGCCGCGGGAGGCATGTTGGCTCACTGGCTCTTTTTTTTTTTTTTTTTTTCCGTATTCGCGTTTTACTCGCTTTTCCTCTGAGGGCGAATCCAACAACAGTGATCTCACACTTGAGATGGGATGCAATCTGTCTTCTCCCAGGGCTCTTTGTCTAATACAGCTAATTAGAGAAAGAAAGAGAAGGGTTAGTCCTCTCTGTGTGTTCTCCGTAAACACCCTCTCCTATTCTCCCGCTCACTTTCCCGCTTATTCGCTACACCAATTACCGGATTAGAAGATACTCTTAGGAGTCGCTTGAGAAACCCGGGGCTTGCATGCGCTGTCACTACCAATATAAGGCAAATAGTGACTGTAACGCAGGCTTAAAGTGGCTGGGAGCGGGTGACAAAAGTTGGCCATTAGTTGATTACTGCAGTTAATGAAGAAGGCCTGGCAAATGGAAACGTTTAATCTTTATTGAGATTTTTTTTTTTTTTTTTTTAGATTTTTTTTCTCAAAAACTCAAATGTCACCAAGCTAGAAACAGAGAGGGAACAGTTCTTGTTCCAAAGACGTGACTTCACTCTCCGACGTGGAGCTTTCTTGGAAATGTAGTGAAACCTGAACTACCAAAATGCACCAACCAGATGGTCTATAAGACTTTGCATACATAGCAAGACATAATTTGGCTCCGCTTCAGTGCTGTTTTATGTTCACTGTTTGCTCTCTGTGCATAATTTTTTTTTTAGACATGTAAAAGAATGGGCATCTCAATCAAAAGGGTGTTTTTCCAGCCAATGAAATGCTGCCAGAACCCACCATCTGTTCCTTCTTGGAAGCGGGAGGTAGTCGAATTGTGTGTTAAAGCTGGTAGTCGTTGGAGGAGGGAAGCTGCTCCCGACCAACTGATCATTTAAATGTCCTTCATACCTTGAGCTGACCTTCTATGCAGGAAATGAATGGCCAGTTGAATTGTTCAGAGATTAGCGAGCGCTCTACTGGGATATGGAAAACACCTACAGGTGACAGATGGTTGGAAAACTTCAAAGAGGCTGACAGTTTAGCTGCAGCGTGACTCCTGTTTAGTGTGTTGAAACTGTTTGATAACCTCGTATTCAATGCATCACTGAAGTCAACTCCTACACCAGACAACCAGGTCTCGCTCAACTTCTAGCTTCACAGTGCAGCGTTTAGTAGTTGTTGATCTCAAACACCAGGCAAAAAAATACAGCAGTTAGCCATGGCGCTATTACCAGTGTTCCAAGGTTTTACAAAAAAAATTATGTTCAAATTTCCCATCACTCCTCTCCTTTTAATGAGATGCCATTAAAAGGTATCTGCCCTGGATTGACCAAAGTTTTGGTACAACTTGATGGAACATGTATTATGCAGTAATGCTAACTCAACTGTTGCTATGCTAACTCAATTAGCTGGCTAAACAAAAGCTGCTTTACCTTTTTTCTCACTCACTACAAAGACAAATTCTGCATCTTTGAAAAAGTTTTTGTCTTGAAAGACAAAGTCAGCATGTGACTTTGTCACAGGACCAACCATCACACTTTTAAGCTGAGACTACAGCTAACCGTCTAATGGTGTGTTCACACCAACCGCGTTATGCGTGTCAAAAATGCGTATGACGTTTCGAGTCCGACGCGTGTGCACTTTTGGTGTGTTCACACCAAATGCGTTTTGAGCATCAGCCGCGTCTGGTTCACATTTAAAGTCTATGTGGAGTGTCGGACACGTTGAATGCGCTCTCCGCGTCAAACGCTCCAAACGGTTCAAATCGCGCTGCTTGAAACACCACAATGGGCTCTAGACGTGCCTTCATATATACTTTGAATGTAAACCAGATGCACCTGACGCTCAAAACATGTTTGGTGTGAACGCGCCATCAGATCAGCCAGCCAAGGTGTTAGCCTGACTAAATGACTAACTTACATTAGCTACAGAGCAGGAGTTGCGTTATTGGAACATTTCCCAACTTTGAACTTTTTTTTTCTTTTTAAATCTGAAAGCCATCTGTCATTTTTATAGAGTACAATTCACACCGCTTGATGCGGACATTTTGAATTTTACATAAAGTGGAGAAAAAGTGAATTCATCAGCTTGACGTGTGATGGCATGGTGTGGATTCTCTGCTCACCTTCTTGAATATTAACTGAACAAGATGAAAATGAAGTGGAATTAAATGTGCCATAATCATTTTTAAAAATGATGGATAAAAATAGATTATGATGGATTTTTTTTTTTACCTTGTCATTCAAACTGACAAACAACAACAAAAAAAGGCCTGGCTTCACTTGTGCTTTAGAGGGATTTTAGATAATTCTTTAGAATTTCTATGAAAAAAATAACAAGATATACATTTTATACCCAATATCCATCCATCTAGTGTCTAATTCCCCTTGTCTATGCAGGGTCTTGGAGGTTAATGCCCATCTCCAGGAGTCATTGAGTGAGAGGCAGAGTGCACCCAGACTGTCACATTGCTAAATAACAATTATTATAACCATTTATCAACATTTTAGATGAGACTTCATTGCACCATAAAAGATTGGTTTTAATTTTCACGTAGATACTGCAACACTGAGACAGTCATGGCATTTTTTTACTCAAAGCAACAAGACAGCAACAGAATCTCTGCTGATTTCTAGGCATTTATGTGTTCAAACATAGGAGATATTCACTGACAGATTGAGTACAGTAACTGTGTAATGAGATACAAACCACCAGAACTGGAAATGATAAGTATGCTGTCGCAATTCTTGTTGCATTCTATGTCCGTAACAGCCATATTGAATATTGTTTTAGGTCATTTCTACATTTTCACTCGGAAATCCAACTTTTTTCAGTCCACCCTCCTGAACGAGCAAAACAGTGGGGCAGTTGACTGCATCAAGTGGTTAACTTTGAATAAACTGATCATACCACGCATGATTTGAAGCGGTACAGAGGCTGAATTTTGCAATAACAATAATGTTACGTATGTTCTCCGGAGCCCTTATTAATTTCAATTTTAAAAGGAGCAACACACGCACACACACAATAAAAAATTAAATCATTTTTCTTTCAGGCTTTTTGAGTGCACCTCCCCTGCAGCGGGTCCCTGAGTGAACAGTACAACTCAAGCCTAATCAAGATTAATGCACAAGTGAAAATGCCAAGAGAGACATATCTTTCGCATTACCTGCTTTTAGCATCTCAACAGAACCTTCCATTACAAAATACCAAACTAACCCCTGAAAGTTAAACAGGCGATGTGATCACACTGAGCTCATTGTTACAAAAACCTCAGTGTAAGATAAATTTGTAATTTAGGGCTCGGAAAGCCACAAAACCTGAGGATGATTTCTGCACCTTAGTGGGAACCGACGATTTCTAGCTAGCTGCGCCTCAGTGGCTTGGATCGCTCGGACATATTGTGCGTATTTTATTTTATTTTTTTTGTAAACTAAAGACTGGTTTTATCTTTATTATCTCTTCCTAAAGGAGATGTGAGTTGGGACCAATCCGATGCGTTCCTTTATGTCGCTTACGTGGTAATTTGAGGGTTCATTACTCTGAGATGCATCTGGAGGCATCATTACTCGTTAAAGAGGTGACTTGTAATCGAAACGTGAGCCAAGTAAAGATCCACAGCTCTCCTAATCATAACGCCACCCGCTGATTCTATAAAAGATTTTCCATCCTGAACCATTAGGCGCTGGAAAGACAAAAAAAAAAAAAAGAAAAGAAAGGGGGTTTGGGGGGAGAAGTATTTCCCTCGGCAACAATCAGACCCTGCCGAGAAATAAGGTAGGCCAGAACCCAGCGTGGCGGCGCAGACGTTCCCTGATGGCTGCGGCTATAGTTATGCAAATTCCCCAACATGTGAGTAAAGGCATGATGACTCACAAACGAGGGGGGACAATTTTCACCCGAGATGGATCACTGCAAGGTCCTTCAATAGAGAGATGCATTGATTTTTTTTTTTTTTTTTTTTTTAGCCTCTAAGCTTTTTGATGTCATTTTCCCTTCACTTTTTCAGCACGGCAAAGCGCAGAATTTCCCACAGATCTCGAAAAACGCACTCCAACTTCTGCCTGAAAAAGTTGAGAAACCCAATTCACAGCAAATCAAGCCTCTTTTGAAGAGGAAAGGCATATCCCTGTAAACGACTTGCCCTCCTCCCCTGCTCCCCCCTCCAGCCCTTCAGCTTGTTAGCCCGCCTGAGCTTTGACAGCATTTAATTGATTAAACTATAAATGCCTTCAAAGTCTCAGTTGCAGCAAGCGATGCGGTGCAGAGACGCCATATGGACGGCAAGCAGCAGCGGTAAGCCAAGACACTCCGAAATGACTCACGAGTGCAAAAGAATATGGCGTTGATTAGATAATTGTGTACATGTTTACTCCAGAAACTCTCACCGACTTCAGCTGAGATGCGGCACGTCTGTCGTTAGAAGCACATTTGCGTCTCCACTTTGTGTATGTACATATAATTTATGGGTCTTTCAAACTTCCTTCGGAAAAAAGAAAAAAAAAGTCCCTCTCTTTGATCTGCCAACATTGTCATGTTTTTTCCTGTTTTTTTCCCCCTTCACAATGACAAAGGATGCTTGTTAGCTGTGATAGTTTATTGGTCTTTGAGGTCCATTTTGGATGTCGTGTGTCATGACAGCCCATCCACTGAGGGGCAGCGTCTCTATAAATTGACCTAAATTATGCATGGCTTTCTCAGCTCATGGAGGGATGTACAAGCCACAATGAGCCTCCAAAAATGATTTAAGGGTTTCATGACTTTTTTTTTTTTTTTACTGATTTACAGTGCATGTAATGTGCTGTTTTTCTGACTCTAGCCTGTTGAAGAAAAGAAGTTGCAACATGTATGTCCGGTGAGTAAACCGACTCCAATTATTAACAATGTCTACATTTAGAGCTGTTAAAAAAATAATGTAGCCCATTAAGGCGTCGACACACCTCTTCACTCATTTGTTCCTTTGAAGCTTTGGATCCCTCTCCTGTGGATGCAATTTTTCCCCAGTCTACGTATAATTAGCTGTGTTTCTATTACAAATGTGCACAAATCTTTGTCTATTTTCTACTAACGTCAAAGAAGCACAATTTCGCAATTGTGATGTTTCATTTAGATAAATAAATGAAGATAAAATCCCATGTGAATAAGCTAGTTCACGTGATATGTCATAAAAAAATCATGGCAGCAATGGATGTAAACAGTTACATGAGATATATTCAGAATTCAGCGCTTGTTATCTATCAGCCATCAGAGGAGACTTTGGGTCTTATCCAGACACTGGAACAACAAACCCCTTATACATAGGAGCGACTACAGATGTGCCGTTTTGTAGAAATTGGCCATTTTACGAAGCCATTAAAAAAAAAAAAACATCGGGAGGTACCATATCATTATAATGAGATACTACAATATAGTATCATTATATCTCATATCTATGAGATATAGTATATTTCTTTATAACAATGAGATATAATCCTATCTTGTTATAATGAAATGCTATATTGTAGTATCTTATTACATTTCATTGTTATGAAATGTAACAATGAGATATGAGATGCCATCTCATATTGAGATATTCTCAATATAATGAGATGGCATCTCATCATATATATATATACACAAAATAATGATATATATTGTATTTCACTTTTATAATGAGATATAATACTATCTCATTAAAATGAGGTAGTTATCACATTAAGATAATTATCTCATTATATTGAGATTATCTAAATATAATGAGATTGTTATAACTATCATTATGAGATCTATCTATCTATCTCATCATTATGAGATAGATAGTATCTATTTCATAATGATAGTTGTAACTATCATTATGAGATAGTTATCACATACTATATCACCATAGATACTATCTTTGATGATATAGTATTATGTGCATTATAACATTGATTTTGGAGTTAGGAATTTTATATGTGTCACGGCCTGTGCCCATTTTTATTTTATAGATTTGTGTAAAGCCCTATATTTCCATAATGCCCAGTGTTAGCAAAACCTGGGTTTGTGT